>NC_056750.1:73182841-73405341 GCF_019279795.1 Protopterus annectens | reverse complement strand
GGTCAGTGGCCTCTGAGAACTGTATATGAGTTACTGGATTATTGTATTCCTAATACGAGGAGTCTATTGTAATGCAGTTGGTGCACTGCTGTATATAACTGAAGGCCGGATTCTCTCACATTTCCTTCAATGTGTATTCCATTAAACTCATACTATTACAAACATACTCATAGACTGTTATTAATGAGTGCAGTGCCTCTGTTTTGCATGTGTGCCTTGTTATTGCTCTGCATATTGTATACACTTCACAGAAGGTTGTCATTAAAGCACACATAAACACAAGACACCTGCAGTAATGCATAATGCAATGATCTGGAGATTAACATGCATGAATGTATGGGTGACATTCCACTGTGTGATGGCTGTTACTATCACCCAACACTTTCCTGTTCAATACCTCTAACAGCACTTTTCTGATTGCCATTCATCACAATTCCTTCTACTGTCACTTGTCAAACACATAACAGTCCAATGCCCTTTGTAACATCACCCGTGGCAGCATTGCTGTGGAATTTTATTCCATTATAACTTCTATTCCAATAATGTCTGCTTAGCATCACTGTTACCCCATACATGCATACATATATATATATATATATATATATATATATATATATATATATATATATATATAGGGGTCTACTTGTCTTGTTCGGAATTACACTTGTTCGAACAAGAGAAGATCGAGCCCCACTTTAGTGAATGTGCACTTAACCGAAAGTAAACTTTCGCGAAACTCACTTTACTGATCTCGGACTACATTCTCGCACTTAGTATATATAAGTAGCGAGGGTCCGGTTCAGCAAACAAAAACACATTTTAGCAGGGACACAAGCCCCCCTGCACCCCCCATGTGAGGGGCTGTCCCACACCCCTGTCCTTACATATATACTAACTCCAAGTTTGCACTACAGTGGGAAAAAGGTATATTTCCTTGTCCCCACTGTACTGTGGCTTGGTAAAGTGAGCGAACAAGTGTAATTTCGAACAAGAGAAGTAGACCCATATATATCCCTAACCCAAACCCTAACCCTAAGGTCCGACACTACCGCACACTTACCCTACCTGCACCCTAACCCTAACTCACTTACCCACCCCTAACCCCAAGATCCGACACTACCGCACACTCACCCTACCTGCACCCTAACCCTAACTCACTTACCCACCCCTAACCCCAAGATCCGACACTACCGCACACTCACCCTACCTGCACCCTAACCCTAACTCACTTAACCCACCCCTAAACCCACAGTCCCTCACTATCGCACACTTACCTGTCCGCTCCCTAACACTAAATCCCTCACTCTATCGCACACTTACCGAGTCCGTTGGGTTCTCACCTTGTCGGTCATCTGCGTTGTCGGTGTTTTCGTCCGCCGATTCCGTGTCGGCGAAACGCGTTGTCGGGCATCTGAAGGTGACCCATATATATATATATATATATATATATATATATATATATATATATATATATATATGTCCTTCCCTACCATGGCACTTAATGTGGCTGCATGCATCTCGGTTAACCTACATGGACATAACATTTTGGAATAACAGCTGAAATTACTCTTTTTACTATCACAGGTTTGGTTTAATGCACTCCTGATTGTGTGTTTGAATTATCAATACAGCTGATGTTTTGAATTTTGATCCTCACTTTTGTCAGTATCAGTTTCACAAAGCACATTATTCATTCACCATACGTGTCTCATTCCCTTCTTCTGTGTGCTTTCTAACAACTGTGATAGGAGTTATTTTGTGGTGTCAGTAGTTAATGCACAGCTCTAGAGAGTGGGGACTCTTGCAGCTGTTTGAATCCAGCAATGTTTAACTACTATAACTGTGTCAGAAAACAGTATCAAGCAGGAATGTCTTCCTTAACAGATATGTACAATTCAACTGAGTGGTAATATTTAAACTATTTCCACCAAGTTTTGTACTTCCTTTTAGAGAAACCATAGGCATTCCTATGCAGTGGTCACATTATCACTTCAGCTGTGTGCTTTCTTACACCTGTGATATGAGAGGCATTGCTATGCAGTGTTCATGTTATCACTTCAGTTGTGTGCTTTCTTACACCTGTGATATGAGAGGCATTACGATGCAGTGGTCACGTTATCATTTCAGCTGTGTGCTTTCTTACACCTGTGACACGAGAGGCATTGCTAAGCAATGGTCACGTTATCACTTCAGTTGTGTGCTTTCTTATACCTGTGACACGAGAGGCATTGCTAAGCAATGGTCACGTTATCACTTCAGCTGTGTGCTTTCTTACACCTCTGATATGACAGGCATTGCGATGTAGTGGTCACATTATCACTTCAGCTGTGTGCTTTCTTACACCTGTGACACGAGAGGCATTGCGATGCAGTGGTCACGTTATCACTTCAGCTGTGTGCTTTCTTACACCTATGATATGAGAGGCATTGCGATGCAGTGATCATGTTATCACTTCAGCTGTGTGCTTTCTTACACCTGTGATAGGAGAGGCATTCCTATGCAGTGGTCATGTTATCACTTTAGCTGTGTGCTTTCTTACACCTGTGATATGAGAGGCATTCCTATGTAGTGGTCACATTATCACATCAGCTGTGTGCTTTCTTACACCTGTAATATGAGAGGCATTGTGATGCAATGGTCAAGTTATCACTTCAGCTGTGTGCTTTCTTACACCTGTGATATGAGAGGCATTGCTAAGCAGTGGTCACGTTATCACTTCAGCTGTGTGCTTTCTTACACCTGTGATATGAGAGGCATTGCGATGCAGTGGTCACGTTATCACTTCAGCTGTGTGCTTTCTTACACTTGTGATATGAGAGGCATTGCTATGCAGTGGTCAAGTTATCACTTCAGCTGTGTGCTTTCTTACACCTGTGATACGAGTTATATTGTGGTGTCAGTAGTTAATGCACAGTTCTAGAGAGTGTAGGCTTCAATAGGCAGGTGTATGAATCTGGCAATGTATAACGAGTATGTGTGTACAAATTCAAATTACAGCAGACAGGAATGGCTTACTCAACAAATGAGAGTGGATAACTCAGCTTACTGGTTACATGTACATGGGTGCAGGGTTTGGATCTATCAAATATTGTTCCCATATGCATTCCAACATCCTGCTCAAGTTATCACTTCAACTGTGTGCTTCCTGACACCTATGATTCGACTTCTTGTGTGGCATGAACTATTAATACACAGCTCTGGAGACTAAGTTAAACAGGTGTTCAAGTACAGTGCTCTCTACTTAGTATGAGTATGTTTATAAGCAACTGGCAACAGGCAGGAAAATCTTATTCAACATATGTGGTCTACAGTTCTGCTCAGTGATAACACTTTCACAGGATATAAATGTACCTCTCAACTGCTGTGATTTACACATAGCACTATGATTTTTAACCAGAGGTATAGCTGCCTTTTATAGCAGCCAGAGCTAACCCCTGTACTGGTGCCCTGCCTCCCCAGATCTTCATCATGAAAGGTCTGCAAACTGGTTGCTGTTAGCTAAAGGCACTCTCTCTTCCCTCCCTAACCTCCTGCTCCAGCATAAGAAATCTGGACAAAACCTAAAATTGGGATAGATTTTAAATATTGTCACCTCACAGCAAGAGGTTCTCCTGTTCAATTCTCGGCTGGAGCGCCTTCTGTGAGGAGTCTACATGTCCTCCCCGTGGTTGAGTGACGTTAAAGACATGCAGGTAGGTGCGAGCATGAATGGGCATGCCTTCGTTGAAGGTTGGGCGTCGGGATGGCAACTTGGCACCGTAAAATCCACAGCCAATCATGAGCAGACCGGAGTTCTGCTGTGGCGACCCCTAACTGGGAAAAGCCGAAAGACTGTTATTATAAACTTAAAAAAATACTACAATAACAGGATTACTGTTAGCATGCATTTTTCTGAAGGATATGAAGTCTGAAACTCAAATGTATGTCATTATTTAGTTACTTCAGTCCTCAGTAATTTGCTGGAAAGCCATACATTTTATGAGGAACAGAATAAAAACATGAGACAAAAATGTGGAGAGTTTCAACATATGCCACCTCCGCTCAACTAAGGTGCAGTTAAAAAATCCCTAATCATGTAAATGGGACTCCTGAAATGCATGAGCATTACTGAAAAAACATGAGAGTTTGTTGAATGTTAAGAAGACTGAAGAAGTAACTACTTGCTGTGTGCCAACATATAATGAGGATAGTGTAGAGGTCCGTAAAATGGTGGAAAAGAACTGGAATTGTGTTTTTGGGGCATATGGATTAACTGAAAAACTGGGTAATAAACCAAAAATAGTTTTCAGAAGAGGACCCAACATTAAGAACTTATTTGAAAGGAAGAAAGACAAAGATAGGATTCCATTAGGTAATATGAGGAAATGCAATGGCTGCAGGGAATGTAGGTACATCTATGAATGCAGGAATATAGTGATAGAGGGTCACAATAGAATAATTCCAGGGACAGGGAATTATAACTGTAATACAAAAGGAGTTGTCTATGTGGCCTTGTGCCAGTCATACTGTGCATATTATATAGGAAAAATGGAAAACAAGTTAAAAAAGTGAATTTACCAACACATTTATGCAATTAAGAGACAAGACAAAACAAATGCCTTATATAGACACAGCATAAACTGTAAGGATTTTAAAAAAATCCTCTTCTGTGTATTGGAAAAGTTAGGTAGACAGGAGAGGGGGTAATTGGCCCTGTTTTTTAGAATATAGGGAAACACACTGGCAGGTTTTGTTGAATGCCACAGTTTTTCCTGGTATCAATGACAGGATTTCTCTAAGGGGCTTGCTTCATTTAAAGGCAGATGAGATCCGATAAAAATGGTTTAAGTGGTTGAACATAGAAGCAATTAAGTTAGTATCTAATATATGTATTGTTATTTATAAATATATTTTCTTAACAGATGAATTGTGTTATATATGTGTTTTTTATAGTAGAATTATTCATGTATTATACACAGCTATATATTTTTAAAGAACATATTAATGTGCATCACTTTTAGGGAAGGCCATATGCATTCAAACAGCCTTCTCATGGTATCCCTAAAGTGTTTGCCTTCTAACAGTTGTGTTATAAGTTTTTATGTGGTGTCAACAGGTGGTTCACAGATCTACAAACTAAGTTGCATTATCAAGTGTTTGCAGCCAACAGGAATACAGGATAGTTGATTTGGGCCAGTCTGCCCCCCCCCCCCCAAAGCATTGCAGGGACAGCTGTTACATTACTTCACAGGAAGCATAACTATAAGTACCAGGACACAAATGAGGCTGTCAGGAAAAGAAATGCTGACAGGGGGCAGAGACACCACAAATTTAATATGCAGTAGGGACAAGAGGTAAGAGAATTATAAATAAAAAGAAGCAAATATAAACCTCTGAGGCTCACAAAAGTTGAGTATACAGTAAACTAATGCTAAGAAACAAATATGACAACCAGTGACAGAAGTACAAACAGAAGAGTTGGTTCACAGATGTATCCATTACAAGTGACCCAACTGTAGAAAAGGGGGCAGGGAATGGTGTGACATCTCAGAAGCAGTGTTTCCCTTCTTGAGGGCATCTAACTTGTGGGGGAACCCAGAAGTATAACTGAGTCACTGAAAGCTGTCACTAAGGTATGACAGACATGCAGGAGACATCTGCTAGAACATAAATGTGCTCTGCGGAGATTACTGCATTCTCATAACAATATCAGAACAAGAAGGTGTTGAACAGGAAAATCCATGACTGAGTTGTACAGAAAGGGGTACTGGGCAGGCCGGAATACTTTGGGAAAGGAACACTGGATGGCAGTATGGTGCAAGAGCAAAAAGTACAGTTGTGTACCCACCATAAATGTAGATGTTCGAGTGTATTCACTGTTGTAGTATACATAAAGTACAGTTGTGTACCTACCATAAATGCAGATGTTCGAGTGTATTCACTGTTGTAGTATACATAAAGTACAGTTGTGTACCTACCATAAATGTAGATGTTCGAGTGTATTCACTGTTGTAGTATACATAAAGTACAGTTGTGTACCTACCATAAATGTAGATGTTCGAGTGTATTCACTGTTGTAGTATACATAAAGTACAGTTGTGTACCTACCATAAATGTAGATGTTCGAGTGTATTCACTGTTGTAGTATACATAAAGTACAGTTGTGTACCCACCATAAATGTAGATGTTCGAGTGTATTCACTGTTGTAGTATACATAAAGTACAGTTGTGTACCTACCATAAATGTAGATGTTCGAGTGTATTCACTGTTGTAGTATACATAAAGTACAGTTGTGTACCTACCATAAATGTAGATGTTCGAGTGTATTCACTGTTGTAGTATACATAAAGTACAGTTGTGTACCTACCATAAATGCAGATGTTCGAGTGTATTCACTGTTGTAGTATACATAAAGTACAGTTGTGTACCTACCATAAATGTAGATGTTCGAGTGTATTCACTGTTGTAGTATACATAAAGTACAGTTGTGTACCTACCATAAATGCAGATGTTCGAGTGTATTCACTATTGTAGTATACATAAAGTACAGTTGTGTACCTACCATAAATGTAGATGTTCGAGTGTATTCACTGTTGTAGTATACATAAAGTACAGTTGTGTACCTACCATAAATGTAGATGTTCGAGTGTATTCACTGTTGTAGTATACATAAAGTACAGTTGTGTACCCACCATAAATGTAGATGTTCGAGTGTATTCACTGTTGTAGTATACATAAAGTACAGTTGTGTACACTTACCATAAATGTAGATGTTCGAGTGTATTCACTGTTGTAGTATACATAAAGTACAGTTGTGTACCTACCATAAATGTAGATGTTCGAGTGTATTCACTGTTGTAGTATACATAAAGTACAGTTGTGTACACTTACCATAAATGTAGATGTTCGAGTGTATTCACTGTCACAGTATACATAAAGTACAGCTGTGTACACTTACCATAAATGTAGATGTTCGAGTGTATTCACTGTTGTAGTATACATAAAGTACAGTTGTGTACCTACCATAAATGTAGATGTTCGAGTGTATTCACTGTTGTAGTATACATAAAGTACAGTTGTGTACCCACCATAAATGTAGATGTTCGAGTGTATTCACTGTTGTAGTATACATAAAGTACAGTTGTGTACACTTACCATAAATGTAGATGTTCGAGTGTATTCACTGTTGTAGTATACATAAAGTACAGTTGTGTACCTACCATAAATGTAGATGTT
Organism: Protopterus annectens; assembly: GCF_019279795.1. Lineage (NCBI taxonomy): Eukaryota > Metazoa > Chordata > Ceratodontiformes > Protopteridae > Protopterus > Protopterus annectens. The sequence goes on along the minus strand of NC_056750.1, from coordinate 73,398,125 downwards.
CGAGTGTATTCACTGTTGTAGTATACATAAAGTACAGTTGTGTACACTTACCATAAATGTAGATGTTCGAGTGTATTCACTGTCACAGTATACATAAAGTACAGCTGTGTACACTTACCATAAATGTAGATGTTCGAGTGTATTCACTGTTGTAGTATACATAAAGTACAGTTGTGTACCTACCATAAATGTAGATGTTCGAGTGTATTCACTGTTGTAGTATACATAAAGTACAGTTGTGTACCCACCATAAATGTAGATGTTCGAGTGTATTCACTGTTGTAGTATACATAAAGTACAGTTGTGTACCCACCATAAATGTAGATGTTCGAGTGCATTCACTGTTGTAGTATACATAAAGTACAGTTGTGTACCTACCATAAATGTAGATGTTCGAGTGTATTCACTGTTGTAGTATACATAAAGTACAGTTGTGTACCTACCATAAATGCAGATGTTCGAGTGTATTCACTGTTGTAGTATACATAAAGTACAGTTGTGTACCTACCATAAATGTAGATGTTCGAGTGTATTCACTGTTGTAGTATACATAAAGTACAGTTGTGTACCCACCATAAATGTAGATGTTCGAGTGTATTCACTGTTGTAGTATACATAAAGTACAGTTGTGTACCCACCATAAATGTAGATGTTCGAGTGTATTCACTGTTGTAGTATACATAAAGTACAGTTGTGTACCTACCATAAATGTAGATGTTCGAGTGTATTCACTGTTGCAGTCATTACACTTGGGTTATCCTGCTGGCAGGTGACCTGCAGTCGGCCCGAGTTCCAAAGTCTTTGTCTGGCGTTGGTTGCTGTCGCCTCTTCCCTGACATCAGTGCGCCAGGGGTATAAAAGTTGCAACCGACACCATTTTCTTCAGTTTTTCTTGCCCCAGATGTCAGGTGCCCCCAGATAGGAAGGCTGGAAAGATAAAATTATGCCAGAAAACATGCATATATTACTATAAACATTTCCTTCATCTACAAGCAAATACACCACATAGGTTGTATAGAGTTGAGAAGTACAGAAAAGTCCCAGCAATGAAAAGGGGGGTGGTGGGTGGGTAACCTGGACTGCAACAGTGAATACACTTGAACATCTACATTTATGGTAGGTACACAACTGTACTATGTTCATCATGTTTCACTGTTGCAGTCATTACACTTGGGTAGAATCCCAAAGCTGAGTTTGGGTGGCTGGGTCTAAATTGGATTTGGAGAGGCTACCGGGCCCTGCAGAACTGCAGTGGCAAAGTCTGCTCTGGATTTAGAGTACAGAGGTAAGTGGTAGTGTTTGGTGAAAGTGTGCACTGAGCTCCATGTTGCAGCTTCTAAAATGTCTTTGTTTGGTACTCCTCCGAGAAAAGCTGCTGAAGTGACTGCTGCTCTGGTAGAATGAGGCCTAATGCTCTTTGGCACTGATTTGCCATGTTGTGCATAACAGAAGTGGATGCAGTGGTCTATCCATTTTGAAATTGTCTGCTTTGTAATAGGCTTTCCTTGTGATCCTGCAGCATAGGCTACAAACAGTTGCTCAGTTTTCCTGAAAACTTTTGTTTTGTCCAAGTAGAATCATAGTTGTCTGTGTATATCCAAAACGTGCAGTAGTCTCTCCCCCCTTTATTCTGGGGATTTGGGTAGAAAGTAGGTAAATTAATGGTTTGGTTCAAGGCCACATTGGAGACCACTTTTGGCATGAATGTTGGGTTTGTCTTAAGAGAGACCCTGTCCTGATGAAAAATGCTGAAAGGTTCCACAGCCATTAATGCCTGTAACTCCGAGACTCTTCTTGCTGAAGTTATTGCTTGGAGCAGAGCAGCTTTCCATGATAAGAATTTTAGATCAGCTGTGCTGGCTGGTTCAAAAGGAGGCAGTGTGAGATTTTCTAAAACAAAATTGAGATCCCAAGCTGGTACTGGTGCTCTCCTTGGGGGTCTTATATTTTTTACCCCTCTGAGGTACTGTCGTAGTAGAGGATGTGAAAAAATATTCTGTATTGTAATGAGCTGAAATGGCAGAGGCATGGATTTTAATTGATGAGAAAGATAGGCCTTTGTCCAGCATCTCAGTTAGGTATTGTAAAATCTGAGGTATATTAGGGACAAGTGGCTCGAGCCCTTGTGCCTGGTTCCAAGCACAGAATCTCTTCCATTTTTCTGCATAAGATTTCCTAGTGCTGGGCCTCCTGGCTTCTACCATGCTGCCATGCTGCCAGATTTAAGATTCTGAGTTGACTGTGCAGAATCTGATTGTTTTGAGTCAGAAGATGAGGAATTTGAGGTAAAGGCCAAGCTGGGCCCTGAGACAAGTTTTTTAGGATTGGGTACTAGTGCTGGCATGGCCAGTCTGGGGCAATCAGGATAATTTTTGGCCTTTCTTTTCTGACTTTTAGGAGCACCTTGGTAAGAAGAGGCATCAGAGGGAAGGCATAGGCTGTCAGGCCTTTCCAGCTGAATGATAGAGCATCCACTTTCCATGCTTGAGAGTGATAAGTTCTTGTGCAGAATTTCTGCATTTGGTAATTGTGAAGGGAGGCAAAAAGATCTATGTCTGGGCACCTCGTTATCATGCTGAACACCTGTGGATTTAGTTTCCATTCGTGAGGATCCATGAGATTTCTGCTTAGTTCATCTGCCAGTGTATGTTTTGTTCCTGGCAGGAAGTGTGCCTGCAGATGTACTTGATAGGTCAGTGCTGTGTTCCACAAAGTCATGGCTTGCCTGCATAGGGGGTAGGAATGTGTGCCCCCTTGCTTGTTTATGTACCACATAACTGTGGTATTGTCCATCTTTATTAATAGTTGTCCTGGATGTAGTAGGTGCTTGAAAGCTGTCAGGGCATTCTGTACAGCTAGCATCTCTTTTTGATTGATGTGAAGATGCATTTGTTCCTTGGGCCATGTGCCCTGAATACATTTTCCTGCCATATGTGCCCCCCAGGCATAATCCGAAGCATCTGTTGTTATTGTCTGCCTGGCTGTGGGTAAGGTGAAAGGCTGTCCCTTGTTGTGGTGACAGGCCTGGGACCACCATCGAAACTCCTGTTGTAGGCAGGGAATTAAAGTTATGATTGTCTCCAGGCTGTGACAATGCTGAGTCCAAACACTTTTTAGATACCATTGTAGTTTCCTCATATGCAGTTTTGCATATGGAATTAGTAGAATGCAGGATGCCATGAAGCCCAGGGCCTGCAGAATTTTTCTTGCAGGGAGCTGGGTTTTTGTTGCCATCATTTGAAAGTAATGAGTCAGTTGCCTTTGTTTGCCTGGCATGCGATAAGCCATCTGGGTAGTTGTATTTAAGCTTGCACCCAGGACTATTATCTCTTGAGAGGGCACTAGTTTTGATTTCTTTTCATTTTCTGTGTACCCTAGGCAAATTAGTAATCTTTTTACAAACACCAGATGCTTTAGAAGAATGTCCTTGCTCTCTGCTTGAATAAGGCAGTCATCCAAGTAAGGATATATTTGAATTCCTTTTTGTCTGCAAAATGCAATTACTGGTGCCAAGCATTTTGTGAAGACCCTGGGCGCAGTACATAAGCCAAAGGGCAGTGCAGAGAATTGGTAATGCATTGAGCCTGCTATGAATCTGAGGTATCTTCTGCATGATTGTCTGATTGGGACATGCAGGTATGCCTCCTTGAGGTCCAAAGTAACTAGCCAAGCCTTCTTGCCCAGCATGGGCAGAAGCTGCTGAAGTGTTAACATTTTGAATTTTGGAACATCCAGGAAAGTATTTAGGATTGACATGTCCAGTATTGGTCTCCAGGCTTTGTCCTTTCTGGGTACTAAGAAAGGTTTTGAGTAAAATCCTTGCCCCTGTTCTTGCTGTGGAACTCTTTGAATAGCTCCCATGTCCATAAGAGCAGCAATCTGTTTTTGCACCTCTGCCCATTGATTTTTGTGGCAGGTCTGGCATACCATTTGATTTTGGAAGCATGTGGAAGTGGAACCTGTAACCCTGAGAAACAATATTCAGCACCCATTGGTCCTGGGTGATCATGTGCCAATTTTTTGAGAAAAGTGCTAGCTTTCCCCCCTAGGAGTGCTGCCAAAAGGTAAGTGCTTGGCATTTGTAGAGGGAAGTTATTGGGACTGTTTCCTATAAGGTTGTGATTTGTCTTCCCCTCCTTTGGGGGCCAAAGCACCCCATTGTTTAAGTCTATAGGAGCCTTGGGGCTGAGATCTGCCTCTTGGGCATCTGTATCTGCCTCTTTATGGCCTGTCTGACACTGGAAAGGACCGATTTTTTGAAGGCCAGTTTCTGCTAAATCTAGGTGGTTGAACCTGTAAGAAATCCTTCACTGTCTGCATTGATTTTGCTTTATCCTCCATTTTCTTTAACACCTCTTCTGCCTTAACACCAAACAAAGTATCATGCTGTAGTGGAGCATCCAATAATTTTACTTTAACATGGTCAGGTAAACTTTGTTCCTTCAACCACGCATGCCTTCGAATAACAGAGCCTGTAACTGTGGCTCTACAAGAAGGCTCTAATGAATCAAAACCACATTGCAGAGTATGCTTTCCCACTTGTTCAACTGCATGCAATAAATCCTGCGTTTCCTTACTGTCAGGACTTTCTGAATTTAAACCATTTTCTGTTTTAACAATGACATGAGGTACTGTTGATATTTAAGCATGTGAAACTGGCAATTTAAAGCCCTTACAGCTAAAGTAGCAGAAGTGTAAACTTTTTTCCCCCATCTGTCCAGAGCTCTGGAATCTCTATCCGAGGGGACAGGATTTTTAGCAGTGGAAGCCTTAACCCCTTTAGGACCTTGAGAAATTGTTTCTGGGTCTGCAGCGGGGTTTTTGTAAAGAAATTTATGAGAGTCAGGGACCCTGTAATACCTGTCTGGCTTGACTGGTGCAGGGGGTAAAGAATCAGGAGACAGACTGGATTCAGAGAAAACATCATCAACAATATCAAGCACAGGGGGGATAGCCAGGGGCCTGTGCTGAGGCAATAAAAGAAAGTCTCTGAGCCTTTTCTTGGATTCTGAATAATCCTGGCTCTCCCAATGGAAATGCTCCCTCATGGTGTGCAGGGTTTCCCCAAAAGAATAATCCTCAGGTGTAGAGGCTGAAGGTATAGACTCTTCTGCATCAGAGTCCTCATAGGGAGGGAGAGAATATCTCTGATCAGAAGAGGAATCAGAGGAAATGGAAACCTGGTCAGAGGAATCCTAGTCAGTGTCTTGCCTAGGCCTTTTGTCAGGTGGGGGATGGGAACGTCTGATTAAAGTAATTAGGTCTTCGGCCATTTTAAGCTTCTGTTTCTTTGGCATGGATGACTGTTCTGGAGAATGCTGTACTTGTTTCCTTGGGCCATTTTAAGCATCTGTTTCTTTGGCATGGATGACTGATCTGGAGAATGCTGTACTTGTTTCCTTGGGCCATTTTAAGCATCTGTTTCTTTGGCATGGATGCCTGTTCTGGAGAATGCTGTACTTGTTTCCTTGGGCCATTTTAAGCATCTGTTTCTTTGGCATGGATGACTGTTCTGGAGAATGCTGCACTTGTTTCCTTGGGCCATTTTAAACATCTGTTTCTTTGGCATGGATGACTGTTCTGGAGAATGCTGTACTTGTTTCCTTGGGCCATTTTAAGCATCTGTTTCTTTGGCATGGATGACTGTTCAGGAGAATGCTGTACTTGTTTCCTTGGGCCATTTTAAGCATCTGTTTCTTTGGCATGGATGACTGTTCAGGAGAATGCTGTACTTGTTTCCTTGGGCCATTTTAAGCATCTGTTTCTTTGGCATGGATGACTGATCTGGAGAATGCTGTACTTGTTTCCTTGGGCCATTTTAAGCATCTGTTTCTTTGGCATGGATGACTGTTCAGGCGAATGCTGTACTTGTTTCCTTGGGCCATTTTAAGCATCTGTTTCTTTGGCATGGATGCCTGTTCAGGAGAATGCTGTACTTGTTTCCTTGGGCCATTTTAAGCATCTGTTTCTTTGGCATGGATGACTGTTCTGGAGAATGCTGTACTTGTTTCCTTGGGCCATTTTAAGCATCTGTTTCTTTGGCATGGATGCATGTTCTGGAGAATGCTGTACGTGTTTCCTTGGGCCATTTTAAGCATCTGTTTCTTTGGCATGGATGACTGTTCTGGAGAATGCTGTACTTGTTTCCTTGGGCCATTTCAAGCATCTGTTTCTTTGGCATGGATGACTGTTCTGGAGAATGCTGTACTTGTTTCCTTGGGCCATTTTAAGCATCTGTTTCTTTGGCATGGATGACTGTTCTGGAGAATGCTGTACTTGTTTCCTTGGGCCATTTTAAGCATCTGTTTGTTTGGCATGGATGACTGTTCTGGAGAATGCTGTACTTGTTTCCTTGGGCCATTTTAAGCATCTGTTTCTTTGGCATGGATGACTGTTCTGGAGAATGCTGTACTTGTTTCCTTGGGCCATTTTAAGCATCTGTTTCTTTGGCATGGATGACTGTTCTGGAGAATGCTGTACTTGTTTCCTTGGGCCATTTTAAGCATCTGTTTGTTTGGCATGGATGCCTGTTCAGGCGAATGCTGTACTTGTTTCCTTGGGCCATTTTAAGCATCTGTTTCTTTGGCATGGTTGCCTGTTCTGGAGAATGCTGTACTTGTTTCCTTGGGCCATTTTAAGCATCTGTTTCTTTGGCATGGATGACTGTTCTGGAGAATGCTGTACTTGTTTCCTTGGGCCATTTTAAGCATCTGTTTCTTTGGCATGGATGACTGTTCTGGAGAATGCTGTACTTGTTTCCTTGGGGCATTTTAAGCATCTGTTTCTTTGGCATGGATGACTGTTCTGGAGAATGCTGTACGTGTTTCCTTGGGCCATTTTAAGCATCTGTTTCTTTGGCATGGATGCCTGTTCTGGAGAATGCTGTACTTGTTTCCTTGTCTTTAATGGTGTCTTTGACTTTGCCTTGGCTGCTGTATTAGACTTTAGTGTAAGCTGTGAAGGTCTGAAAACACCCTCAGAAGCCGATGCCTGCTCAGCAGCTCCAGACCCATCTGAGGGAATAGTTTCCATAGGCCCAATACCTTGAGTTTCCACAGGCCTCGGTATCTCCACGTGGCTGTCGGTTAAGGCCTCTGGCTCTGAGTTAACGGGTGTCAGGGGCTGCGAAAGTGCCTCACTGAGAACCGGCGAACTGGTGACTAGCCTTGAAGAGGCTTCGTCGTCGGTTTTGGACCTCGGATGCCTGTCCTTTTCTTTGTCTTTTTATTTTTTATAAATTCCGGTCGTCGGTTCTTCGGACGGCATTATGTAATTAAATCTTCGGCCAAAATAATGTAAAGCAAAATCAAACCGACGTTTAATAGTGCGTTTATTGAATCTAGCACAAAACTGACACCTGGTAACGTCCTGGTCAGGGCCTAGGCAAAGAATACAGTAAGAGTGAAAGTCCTTATGAGGTATTTGCTTCCCACAAGAAATACAATTATTAACTTTTACTGACATCGGTCTGGAGCAAGAAAAAGTTTCCCCAACGGGGTACTTAGCTTTATTGAAGACTTCTGTTCTGAAACTCAATTTCGAAAATCTCAGGAGTCGGCTGACCGACACTTGCGAACGGCTTTTGCTTTGGGCACCACACGGCAAGAAAGACTGGGGAAAATGGCGTCGGTTGCAACTTTTATACCCCTGGTGCACTGACGTCAGGGAAGAGGCGACAGCAACTGACGCCGGACCAAGACTTTGGAACTCGGGCCGACTGCGGGTCACCTGCCAGTAGGATAACCCAAGTGTAATGACTGCAACAGTGAAACACGATGAACATCAAGTGGGCTGGCCAGAATGGTATAAGAAAGGGTCCGAAGAAGGCTGAGATGGTACAGGAGGAGAACCCTGTGTATAACGGGGTTGCAGTTAGCTGCTGAAGAATTAAATCAATTTAATATTTCCTTTGCTAAAAAATGAAAGCAACGGCTGCAGTCTAAAAGTAGCAAGTCATATATATATATATATATATATATATATATATATATATATATATATATATATACAGAGAGAGAGAGGGAGAGAGAGAGAGAGAGAGAGAGAGACAGAGACAGAGACAGAGAGAGAGAGAGAGAGACAGAGAGAAGAGAGAGAGAGAGAGAAAGATGGGTTGCCTACATTTGGTCTAATTATTTGTCTTTGACTGACATGTTTAATTGACTACATTGATCATTTAGCAGATGGTTGACAGGCATGTGAGATGGCACAATTCTTGGGGTTAGGCAATATATACGCCCTTTTCCCATTGTTGTGCAGTCTTCTAGTTGGCATATATAATTGCAGGGCATGTGGTGGAGTATAGGGGGCTTCCCTTCTGTGAAAGAATGATTTTGTTTTTTCTGTGAAGAATTGCATGTGATGATGGTCTTTCCCGGCACATGTGGCAAGGTGTTAATGCTCAGTTTATCAACCTTTTACAGTCATTATCTGGAGGTTTATATATGGGTTACTTCCAAAATCCCTATTTAAAATTTTTGATTTCTACACAGTTTTAAATTTTCAAGTACAGACTGCAACAGATGTTAGTGGCTTAAACTTTTTTCATTAACAAAATGTTGGAATGATCCCAAATTACCTTATATAAAGATTGTTTTAAAATAATAGCAGTCATTTTCATCAAATTTATTAAAGAATATCATTCTGTGCATGAGCCTTTTCTGCAATAATTCTTTGCATGAGCCTTTTCTGCAACAAACTATCAGCTATTTGAGTCTTAAACTATTTAAGTTTAGAAAATATTTACTTTAGATTGGTAGGTTAATACCAAATGCTACAAAACCACATGCAGTGCTGCTTTTGTCATCTGCTTCCTGAAGAAAAGAAAACCTGACTTTCCACTCCTCACTTTCCATCGTATTACGACATCATCTAAATGACCAGTGTGACATTGTGAAGTCACTTCATTTTTTTTGCATCATGCAGAATGTTTGAACTGACCAATCACAATCTGTATCTTATTTTCCTGTCTTTTCAAATGATGTCTATGTCTGACTGGTGGCTTATATGCCCAATGTTTGCTTTCCTCTGATTTTTTGCTATTGATTTTGATTGTTTTGGTCTTGTAATTTTAACCAGCTTCTGTTATAATGGCATTGTTTGAATGTTATTTCATTGAGACAGGATTTGTCGAATTATTTTTTTCAAGTACCTTTTCATTGAAACTTCAGTTGGAGCTGTTTTGTCTGTTGTTAAGGTAGTTGTCCAGGTTAGATGAGTAGATGAGACTGGAGTTTGAAAGTTTTCGTAGGTGTTACAGTTTCTGGTATGAAAAGCACATATTTAAAAAATAGTGATTGGTATCTGTAAAGTTATACAAATGCAGTATGCTATTGTGCATTACATTTTTAGTAAGATTGCAAGGGGTGTGGGGGTTAAGCTTATTTTTATCACCAGTGCTGTTCAGTTTCAGAATTAGTATATTTAGAGGTATTGGTTGTGGGGGATTCAAGGGGCTTGAAAGTGTCAGCTGTGTAAGAGTTGATGCAAAGGAGTTTGCTGAAGTTATATGTAAGCAGTCTTTTAAAGTTCCCCTTTATAAGAATTTATAGAAACTCTAAACCAAAGAGTAAAAACATCACACAGACAAACATTTAGTAACAGCTACAAAAAATACCTATCAAAACTAGAGTTTTCACTGAGTAATACCTTAAAATTCCTGTAGTGGAGGCCTATAGAATATATGGAAATAATCCTTTAAGGATATACCAGTATTTGAACAACATGGATTTTGAATGCCTGCGACTTTTCAATTTTACTCTTGTAAGCCGTTAGTGACATATTTAGGCCAATAAAGCCAAACAAAGCTCACTCCCTTAGACAGTGCTGGCTCAGTGTTTGAGCTTTGTTTATAACGCTAAACATCTGTCATATTACACCCATTATTTAATTTAAGATACTTCATAAATTAATAACTCAGTTGACAGAAAAAAAATGCTTTTTTTCTTTTTTTTTGCTGCATATCAGGAATTTATAATTGGTTTATTATTTATTTATTATTTATTTGCATTTGTTTTCCGGGATAGTCCACTGGGCCTAGGATGTTTTCCGGGATAGTCCACTGGGCCTAGGAGTGCCCATTTTCAGTGAAGGTCCGGGGAGAAAAGCTCCACATATTACATATACGTTGATGAGAGAGAAATAACAGGATGAACTAATTAAAAAAAAAATAGATGGTTGGGACTGTTATTGGTTTGGACTCAAATGTCCTGTATCTGGGCTTCCAGATGTTATAAAAAAAAAGAAAAACGACTCCCCTTCTCCTAAAATGTTTAAGTGACACTGCATTTTAAGACTACATAAATGGTTTACTCAGAATATTAGGCAAGCAGTGAACAATGGTGAAGATGCTTAAAGTAGCCCATATAGTTACAGAGCTGCAGGTGGTGTGTGAATGAACAGAACCAGTGTGTGTGCAGTCCTATCCTGTTAAGTGAAGGAGATGAAAGCACTTCAAATCAGTGGGCCTTAAATCAGGTAAAAACTGGTAGAAAACAGCATTTCGTGCTGCCTTTATTTTACGGCTTCAGTACAGAAGGTTCCCATGTGTAATTTGAAGTGAGATGAAATGAAATGAGCTTCTTAACTTCATTTTACAGCACAGCTACTTATTACATTGCACTAGCTGGATAGCTATGATTAGAGAATCAGACTTAGGTTCAAGCCCTGCTGTGGAAACAAGACAAATAGGAAACCGCATAGCATGTTGTAGAAAAAAAACTCTGCTCCTATTGTAGAATTATGCTAGGCAGCTACTGTCAAAGCCTTTTACATTTGTTAGTGTTCAGTTTGCACTATGTTAGTCAACCTGCCATGAAACCTGGTGTTCTAAGAGATCATGATTTGATTTAAGGTGTGGGAGTGTGCTAGACAGCCATGTACAGAACCATCTACAGTACCATCCTGTGACTGGCTTCTGAATGTAGGAGTGCAGTATACAGTCAGAATATGATAAAAATATGCAGTGTGTTTATTCCAGTTCTGTATATGACACATGGTAAGGCTATAATGACAGCTATCTCTGCAGGCAAACACTAAGGAGAAAACATCAAAGGTGACTGTATTAAGAATCTGTCACATAGGTTATTGTGACATGAAATAAGAAGACAAGGTGGGACAAGCTGTCAGGTCGCAAATATTTGTACCTTATGTGGGAGGAAGAAAACTGCCAAGTAGAACATTGCCATAAAACTGTGGTTTAATTCTCACTGAAGTCATGTTGGACTGCTGGTTTTATAGATCAACAGACTGCAGTGCAGTGGCTTTCTTGTGTATGTGGAGTTATGCCAAACAGACAACATCAGTGCTCATTGTGGTGAAAGTCAAGGGTTCACTTCCTTGTTTCGGAGCATTTGAAATCTGTAATCTCAAAACTTGTTCCAGTGAAAAACTGCACTTTGTTTACCCACAAAAGAGTGAACATAAGACTTTCTGAGTCTAGAAAACAACAGCTACAGTGTCAGCGTAAGAGTCTGATGGACAACTAAATAACTGTTTACTATACTTGGAGACAGCTATTCCTATTCCCAGGGTTCCTGTACTGCAGAGATAGATGATGGTTTTATTTGACTTCTTTAAACAAATAAGTGGTTCATTTCACTGTGCAGTGCATGAAACACACCTTCTCATTCCAACCTTATTTATAAAGAATATGTATGCAATTAAGTGTGTGGTGGCAAATATTGTTAACATGTTAAGCTATGAATAATACTTTTTAAATTAATGCACAGAGGAAGGTAATACAAATAATAAATATAAACAGACAGTCCATACACAGAATACAGAATTCTAAAAAAAAAAAACTCAAGTACACTGAGTAGAATCAGTGGATAAACCTAATACACCCTAAGGAGACCTGAGTTTGAATACCACTGAAGACTGTAAGTCCAAGGAAGTCATTTATCACTCCCCTTCAAGAAAGGTTATTTGGGCTTTGCTGGCAAACAAGCAGGAAGTCAACCAGGTACACATTCCTCCCCAGTCACCCCTGTACCCCTGAAAAAAGGACTGTATGTGCAGTGGACTTACATAATTTTCTGTATAATAAACATTACCTATTTTCATAAGATTAACTTACATAATACAACATAATTACATTTTCATAGATTTGGGGATATGGTGCAGTATTTGTATTTTAAAATATTTTTGTTTGCTTCAGCTTACAGCTAAAGTATTTAAACTACATTTATTTTATTTTACAAGCTGCAAATAAATAAATCCAAACCAGCCCAAACGTTGAAAATTGTGAAACACAGGTGCCCAGTAGGAAGGTAACTAGAATAAAAAAGCTGAACCACAAAAAGTAAAATCCTCTTTTTTAATACAAAATGGTGAGTGCTTTCGCAATGGTAACCATTGCTTCATCAGACCCTGGTATGAGGATTTTACTTTTTGTGGTTCAGCTTTTTTATTCCAGTTACCTTCCTACTGGGCACCTGTGTTTCACAATTTATTTTATTTAGTTTTTCTTAGTGAGCATAAATTGACTGGGACAACTTCTCTTTCATTCATAACTCAGACAAAAATTATAAATCATAAATGTGCAATACAAATAAATAAAAAAAGGATAAATGGTAGGTCTAAGCTACTTTGAATACATGCAACACCAGTTGTTACATACAGGTACATACATGGGAGAACAAACATTGTCTTATAGTCTTCCTAAGGGTTATAGTCCAAATAAATCTGCAGTCAGGTGAAAAGACAGGTGATTCTAAAAGTAGGGTTCCGCAGTTCCAATTGACGAATTGCATGGGTCCTAATAGGTGGTGCAAAATATTCAGCTGATTTGAAGACTGGTCTTTCTTTCACTACCTTGAATGCTGGGGTAAGTATAAAATTGGTCCTGCATAGCCCACTGTGTTCAGTGTGAAGTCCCACAGTGAAACTGGCATTGCTGAGAGCTCCTCCTATATGTCAACCACAGAAAAACAGACACTACATGGGAAAGGATATTTTGCCTACATTATTACAGCTGAGGAAGCAAATCTGAATGCCTATGCTGTGTGTTGGGATCCCATCCGGTGGGGGTGCTTGTATTTAGTTTTGTGTACACCAGAGCTGACTTTAAATGCAACAAATAACATCTGTAATACATTCCAAGGTACAGATCATGCTGTCTTTGCAGCTCAGCTGTAGTATTGCAGCAATAGCTACATTTCCCCTGTAATGCCTGCGGTACTACTGCTGATCTCCAGGTGTAGCTGTGCTGCCTGATGACTTTGGACTATGACACTGGCAACATGGTAGGTCCCTGAATGTCAGGCTACATCAGAAATATGCAATGTGATCCATTAACATAGACTGCTTCTGAACTGCAATAGTTTTGATGAGATAGCTTTGGTATGTTATGAGTGGTGTTCGTTGTACAGGTAACTCTGTAGCTCTGATGTATCCCCACCATCTTTATACCATCATGGCAAAGGTGCTGTGTTACGTTACTTTATCCCTGCTGGAATCCAGCTCTAAGTGTAACCAGAATATGAGAAATGTATAAACAAAGGAGGAACAGACACAACAGAAAAATTATTTTGTATAATGTTGCTTCCTAGTAACTTGAATCTGTTAACAATCGTTATGTAACTGGATCCCATCAATGTATATGTAATATGTGGAGCTTTTCTCCCCGGGCCTCCACTGAAAATGGGCACTCCTAGGCCCAGTGGACTATCCCAGAAAACAAATGCAAATAAATAATAAATAAATAATAAACCAATTATAAATTCCTGATATGCAGCATAAAAAAAAAGAAAGAAAAAAGTGTTTTTTTCTGCCATCAACTTAAAGTTATTAATTTGTGAAGTATCTTAAATTAAAAAAGGGGTGTAATATGACAGATGCAGGGGTGGCCCGTGCTATTGGACTGCCGGACTGCAGCACCCTCAACTTTAAAATAACAAAAATAAAAATAAATAAATAGAAAAAAAAAATTTTAAAAATCGCGAACTTCGCGCATGCGCACTAGTCCGGACTGCTGCTAAGACAGTCTGGAACATGCACAGATTGTCTCAGCAGCAGTCCTGACTGGGAAACATGGAGAACAGAGCCCCCAGAAGTCTATGCAGTTTAAACTGCATAGACTGTCCTGGGAACTCGCTGGGGAAACGCGTCGGGATCGGACTGCAACGTCAGCAGTCAGAAATTTAGGATCTTGCGACAGGCAGGCTCTGGATTGGAGTTTGCTGCAGTCTCGTCGGGGGAAGATCTCGCGAAAGGCAGGGTCAGATGTGTACGGGTTTTGGATAGGGATCGGATGTGCGGTGGTGGTTTACAGGCAGGATTTATTTTATTTTGGAGTTATGGACTACAGGTAAGTGTGTGTGTGTGTGTGTGTGTGTGTGTGTGTATGTGTGTGTGTGTGTGTGTGTGTGTGTGTGTGTGTGTGTGTGTGTGTGTGTGTGTGTGGGTGTGTGTGTCTGTAAAAATGCCCCAGGTGCAATATACTGGTGGTTAGACTTATGGTGGTGTGGTAGGGAATACCTCAGGCTTGAACCCTGTACCTTGTATGCAGGTGTTAAAGACCTGAATTCCCTACCCACCACCATTTGTAAAAAATTGCAGATTTTTGCCTCATATTTGATCTGATCTATTCCTCATAATATCTGTGGTTTGTAAATATTGCAATGCTTGATATCTGATGGTGCAGTGGTAGCATTGTTGCCTCACAGCTGCAGGTTCTTGGGTTTGATTCTTGGCTGGGGTGCCTTCTTTGTGGGGGGGTCTGTATCTTCTCCCTGTGTTTGTGTGGGTTTGCTTTTGTATCCTCCCATGTTACAAAGACATGTCTGCATTATTTCTTCCTGGGCTTCTGCTGAAAATTGTTTTTTTTTGTTCCACGTCAGACTGTCCTGATTAACAAATGTTTAATAAAATTGACAGGCATTTGAATTTCAGACTTCAGGTTTCTGAATGTTTACTTCCTTACATATTTGATGGTGCAGTGGCAGTATTGTTGCCTCACAGCTATAGGTTTTCCGGTTTGATTCTTGGCTGGGGTGCCTTCTGTGTGGAGTCTGCATCTTATCCCTGTGTTTGTGTGGATTTGCTCTGGTGTCCTGCCATTTTACAAAGACATGTGTCTACAGTATTTCTCCCTGGGCCTCTGCTGAAAATTGTTTTTGTTCCATCAGAAGTAAAATTGACAGGCATTTGAATTTCAGACTTCATATTCTTCAGAAAATACATAGTAAAACAACTTTTTATTCTAGCAATAAATATATAGTAACACAATCTTTTATTATAGCAATTTTTTAAGTTTATAAGATGACTATTTGACATTTGTCCTTATTTTGGGACTGTATTACCCTGTTATTGGCTTTGTCCAGGTTTTTGTGCTAAGGTTGACAGCTATGGCAAGAACTGAATTCACTGAATATGTTTGAGGGCTGTATTCCCTCATTACTGGGTTTGTCCAGGTGTTTTGTGCTAAGAGGTTGACAGCTATGGTGAGAACTGAATTCATTAAATGATAGCCATTTAAGTTTCAGTCTTCCTCTCTTTCACAAAGCAGCTGATTTGGCGTAGTGGTATGTTGCTCTTGACTGTTTTGCACAGGGACCTTGGCAGTAAAATGTACAGTGGTAACACAGCATTTTTCTTTCACAAAGCAGGTGATTTGGCATAGTGGTATGTTGTTCTGACTCTTTTTCACGGGGACCTTGGCAGTAAAATGTATGGTGGTAACACAGCATTCTATTCTAGCAGCTTTCCAAGATTATACAAGCAATGTTTAATGTGCCCCTGGTTTTTGCCCTTTTGACCCACCCCAATAAATTTGGCTTTTTCCAGACTTCTTGTGCTGCGAAGTTGAGATGCAGTTGAGTATTGAGTAGATTTTACAAGGAGCTGAGAGCTGCAGGGGAAGAGAAGTTTAGTGCTGATTATGCTAAGTCAGTTCACATTGCTAATAGCACAACAGGTTGTGTACTTGCTTTTGATGCAGAAGGTTGTTGGTTCTACTCCCATAAGGGGTGAATGCTGCCATACTGAAAGTTAAGATACTAACTACGAGCCTGTTATCAGTTTGCCATCCATTTCCTATTGCAATATTACTAGCTTATTTTTAATGTAATTTAGGCAATTTATTCCTCAGGGGCATCAGACACTTTATTTTTCAATGAAACCATGAAATATAAAGGTGATTGCTAGCAGCAACCTCTTCATTACAGATTTATTTAACGTGGAATTATTTAGATTACTTTTTTACTACTTCAGAGATTGTGCATATTTACTGATAATGGTGGACTGTAGAATTGTGCATATTTACTGATAATAGTGGACTGTAGAAGTTTGAGTAGACTTTTATGATGGAAATGTTCTGAATTGGGCAGTTTTGTTTCATTGTTTACTGGAAAAATGTTCAAAGCAATAGGAAGGTGTATCAAAGAGCACATGTATGTTTCATACGCAAGGGGCCTATGATTTGAAAACAGCCCAGAATTAATTTTTATTTGCCACGGGTAAAATGTATTTTTTTGAATGTGGGTTTTAATGTTGTTTCAATGAATGTGAGTTTCAAGGGCAGAAAAGTTTTAATGCCAAGTTTGTTTAGCAAATGTCTTAGTGTTTGTGCTGTAAAATGCAAAATAAAACTTTCAAATGAAGTTCAAATCATCATAGAAGTAAATCAGTATGCACATTAGTGTTTATGGTAAATGGAGTGAAATAGCAAAGTAATGGATCATTGGAATGGCTGCAGGGGGAGGCTCCATTCGACCATGGTTTTGTGAGGGGGAAGGGTGGCAAACTTAGGCAGCCCCAGCTGAACTATACCTCCCAACTGTCCAGATTTTCAAAGAATGAATAGATTTTTTGCTTCTTATTTTTGGTTTGTTCCTCATAAAATTTGTGGTTTTCTGGCAAATCATTTAGGAATTAAGTCACTAAATAATGACACACTAGTTTCAGACTTCATAACCTTCAGAAAAATGCATGCTAAAGTAAGACCTGTTCTATCAACGGTCCCAGTTTATACAAGAGCAATTTTTAGTACTGTTTATATGTTCCCCCAATATATTTGGCCTTGTCCAGATTTATTGCATTAACAGGTTGAGAGGTACATGCAAATAAATTGCTTTATAGAATTAGGCATAGCCAAACCTCTCAACTGTCCCTGATTTTGGCTCAAAATGTTGCTCTTCCCCTAATGATCCCTCTGCAAAATAGCAATTTTGGAAGAAAACATGGAGGGTTTATAATTAAGAAATAACTGTAATAATCAAAGTTATAGATTACTTGAAATGCATGTAGATTATTTTATTTTATCAGCTGCTCAAGTTAGCAGTACTAATATTAAAGTGTCCAAGGTAGACACAAGTACTACAGTGGCTTTTCATCTGTCCTTGATTTTGCAGAACGGTCTGGTTTCTGTCATATTTTTGTACTGTTGATTTATGCTTATTACTCAGATTTATGCTTATTACTCAGAAAGTGCCTGTTGCTCTGTGTTTAAGTAGCAATGCTTTAATGACCATAAGGTAAGCTTGTCTGAGATCGTAAGATGCAAGTAAGCTTTAATAAGCATACTGTTAAAGAATTGCCAACATTGAAAGCCTTTCTGTTGTTGCCATGCAGAGAATACTTGACTAGATAATGTATAAGCCTTGGGTATTAAAGGACAGGATTCCATTATTTTAAAAAGCTCATTACACTTGTTGGAGACTTCCAGTCATCTCTACAGACTTTACCCGTAAACTAAACAAGAATGCCAATCATGTGTGGTCCATAACCTGTACAGTAATCCTTTAAGCAATGTATCTTGAGCTTGTTTCTTGTTTGCTTTTCAGTTTTTACTTTGATCATGTTTTCCCCATGAAACAAGTACATAGTTGTCAGGCAGCAGGTCTTTTTTGGATGAGAAACATTTTTACAAGTGGGGGCATCACAGAGATTTCTACTTTCAGCATGTTACTTGGTACTTTAATAAAGCTGAATATAAATTATAATTAGAACTGCAGTGCAAGGAGAAGTGGTTTGAGTTGAGTGCTTCTTGTTTTTCTTATACTTGATTTTGACTGGCATTCCAGTAATGTATTTAAAAAGTAATTTATTTTTTCATGCCTCACAACCTTTTGTTTCCATCTAGATATTAAGTAAGCTGTCATGCAGCCAATGCATTGAAATATTTTTATTCTTCTACACTTATTTTTGTCTTGATTGGACTCTCATAATGATGGTTTGGCACCCAGGGCAGCGTATTTAATTAAAGTTAGTTTTTGTGGTTTTGAGCATAGCTCCTCCCCGTTCTAGTTGGCCACACCCTTTCCCTTGACCCCACCCATTCAGCTGTCTCCTGCAGCCCCCCTTTGATTTGAAGTCACCAGCCGCCACTGGACAGATGTTTAGTATTATAAACAAAGCTTATAGAGATTCAAACACTGATCCAGCACTGTCCAAGAGAGCAAGCTTTGTTTGGCTTTATTGGCCTGAATATGTCACTAACGGCTTAGAAGAGTAAAATTAAACAGTCGCAGGCATTCAAAATCCATGTTGTTCAAATACTGGTATATCCTTAAAAGATTATTTCCATATATTCCATAGGCCTCCACTACAGGAATTTTAAGGTATTACTCAGTGAAAACTTTAGCTTTGATAGATGTTTTGTGTAGTTTTTACTAAATGTTTGTCTGTGTGATGTTTTTACTCTTTGGTTTGGAGTGTCTATAAATTCTTATAAAAGGGAACTTTAAAAGGCTAGTGGGACTGCTTACATATAACTTCAGCAAACTCCTTTACATCAACACTTACACAGCTGACACTTTCAATTCCCCACAACACATACCTCTAAATATACTAATTCTGAAATTGAACAGTATTGGTGATAAAAATAAGCTTAACTTCCACACCCCTTGCAATCTTACTAAAAATGTAATGCATGATAGCATACTGCATTTGTATAACTTTACAGATACCAATCACTATTTTTTTTAAATACATGCTTTTCATACCAGAAACTGTAACACCTACAAAAACTTTCAAACTCCAGTCTCATGTAACCTGGACGACTACCTTAACAACAGACAAAACAGCTACTACTGAAGTTTCAATGAAAAGGTACTTGGAAAAACTAACTTGACAAATCCTGTCTCAATGAAATAACATTAAAAAAATGCCTGTTTTACCTAGATTCATAAATTACAGCTTTATAACAGACACAGGTTAAAATTACAAGACCCAAGCAATCAAATTGTTTGGACTTGAAGTGGTTGGTGGAGTTTGTGCTGTTTTCGTTTACCATTGCCTATCGTGTTAAATTAGAGCAATGCTATGATAAAACAGACAAAGGCATACTCTATACGTCACTGTATTGCCCTCAGGCACCCAGACTGGTTTGAGCTACCTCACCTCCCCACCTGCACTCAACTTTAATTTGCACAGAGATTAGTCTTTCACCCTGTAAAATACTCTTGTCTAAGTGGTGTACTACAGCTCTACTCTAACAACAGAGTTCTCCGCTGTGCTGACAAGCATTTTCTCTCAATTCACAAAGCTTACAACAAAGCAGGAAATGTCATTTTCTTCAACTGTATCTCAAAATCTTGGAACTCAGTTTCCCTCCAATCAGACTCCTAACACTGCACATATTTTCAAAGATAAATTAAAACTATTCCTGCTTGATTCCTGGCTAAGCCCCTGCTATACCACTTGCTAAACTATTCATAAACTACCTTTCCTATGTACGCATACATGCATTGACAATATCTTCTCTCTTATTTTTCTGTCTTCTGCTCTTCTTATGACAAAATCATATAATTATATCTGACTTAATGTACCGCACCTAATGCTTACAATGTTGCTGCAAAAAATTTTTTTTCAAAATGGCGTGCTTTATTTATCCTCACTTTGAATGCAATACAGTTGAGTTTGCCTGAACATTTTGTATATTGTATAAGAACTACTGTAAATAGTTATAATGGAGCTCTGTATGTGAAACTTCTAAATGTTACCCGAGTGTTCTCTATGTTGCATATGTACTACTGTTATTTCTTGGGGAGCCTTTCTCCTCAGGCCTTTGCTGAAAAGGGGCTTGTTTGCAGAGTTGGACTTTCTTGGTAAACAAATGGAAATAAATAAATAAATAAATAATAAATTATGAACTATGTGGCTTTATTTTATCCTTCCCCATGAAGAACAACTTTCCAACACTTTTGAAATACAACTATCATCAAAATAACACCAGAACCAATTATGTGGTCCTTATAGACCCAGCTGATAAACACTGTGGCTCTATTACCATTAGTGGGAGTAAGTGAACCGGTTGGAACTGCTCTGTCATAGGGTGTTGACCTAAGAGCTCAGGGACAAGGGTTGATTGGCCAACTCATGTTTCTATTTTACTGTCATTTTGTGGTATTTAAACCCTGAATTTGCCTGGGTTTGTGCTTGTTTGCACATTATACACCACCGCTGGTATCTCAGCTGTGTTTTCTCATTTACCAGCAGTGCTGTGTAAGTGAGGCCCTCACCTGCAGCTACTGTATTCATTTTATCCAGCCCTACTCACACCTGTAGGTACTCTCCTCAGATACTACCCACTCTACTATCCCTGAACGCTCTTCCACAGATTCTGACAACCATGGATGGACAGTTTTCTATAGTTTCTCCTGTTAGTCTGATTGATATGAGCATCCTGAGACAGTGTAGCAACTGCCTTATGTACATGGACAACCCTCTACTACTACCACCCAGGAATACAATATGTGAGAGATGCAATTATATTAAAAACCTAGAATCCTTGCTCTCTCAATCACAAGCCAGTACATGTGGTACTGAGAAGGTTGTCTGTGCAAACACTACGAACACCACACCTCTAACATCACCCACACCTGTACAACACCCTCCTACATATGTGGAGGTTCTCAACAAAAACATACCTAAACAAAAGAGACCTCCGAAGCAAAAACATACATGCACATCACAACTCACAGCACCAAGCATCACACATATAGTACACATGCCTGTGTCTCACAGCTTCTAAGGCCCAGCCACAAACCCAACATACTAGTCATTGGAGACTTTATTGTGAGACACACAGATGTGGCCCTCACCAGGCTAGACAAGGAGAAAGTCACAGGAAGTTGCTTACCAGGAGCTAGAATTAGCCATATCACACACGCATTCAAGTCTCTTAACAACAGGTACTGTTACGACTCTGTCATAGTCCATGTTGGAGTGAATGACTCGAGACGTACCTGTCTGGATTACATGAAGACAGACATAATTGAACTCGCTGAATATGTGTCCCAGACAGGTATGTCCCTAGCTTTAAACAGCATCCTACCATCACCCAGAATGATGCCGCAATATAAACAGAAAATGATTGACTTTAACAATTGGCTTAGTTTCTTGTGTCATTCCAAGGAGATCCAGTACCTGACAGCCTGGGAGGACGTGATTGACAGACCACAATGCTTTGCTAGAGATGGCCTTCATCTGTCTCCCCTGGGGTTCAGGCTTCTGGCAAAAGCTTTTGCCTCCCCCATAGTGCCTTTTTTAGGCAAAGTCATGAGCACAAAATTACCAACATGAAAAATTCTTCTAAATGAAATTTAAAGGTTATGCTACTAAATGCTAGGAGTCTTAGCATGAAACTGTATTCATTGTAAGCATTCCTCACCCTGGAAGATACTGACATTTGTGCAGTCACTGAAACCTGGTTCAAAGCTGCTGAGAGCACCCCAACCTTACCAGATTACTCATCCTACCATACTTTCAGATCCCAAACGGAGGGCTACAAAGCCAAAGGAGGTGGAGTTGCAATATTTATCAAAGACATACACACTTTCAGGCTAGTCAAACAGTATGATGCACAGGAGACACTCCAATGCAGTTAACTGTTGATAAAGTACCTATTCAAATCATAGCTAGCTACAAACCCCCAACCATGACTCAGGAAACCCACACTATCTATCTGGACGTACTTGAATCCATCAAGATTCAACCCTCTACCCTGATCCTGGGTGACTTTAACTATCCAATCATACAGTGGAAGACCTATTCTAGCCCAAACATGAATGCCTAGAGATTTCTTGACTTTGTCAATTCTAATGCATTGGATCAGCTGGTTGACACCCCTACAAGAGGTGAAAATATCCTGGACATGGTCCTAACCAACATGAGTAGTCACTGTAGCACCCCTACAGTGTCATCCTCCTTGATAAGATCTGACCATAAAGCAATCACTTTCAAAGTCACCATCTCCCCTGACCCCCCTCCCCCTTGTCGGGGTCAAACAAAAAAACTTTTCCAAATCTGACTACACTCTCCTGAGAACAGGTATAAGCAGCTCCACAGCCACCATCCCTTCAGTTGGAACTAGCACTAATGTCCAAGCCTACACCAAAAAAAATATATGAGCAGCTACATAGCTGCATGGACTCAGCAATACCTGAAAGGACCAAATCATCTTCCTCATTTAAGAGTAAACCTGTCTGGTGGACAGCAGCAATAAACAAACTCTGTAATAAAAGGAAAAAAACTTGCTGTCCAGGGCCAAAAAGGAGCAAGTGCCAAGTTGGAAACAATCTCTCCTTTGTCTGAACAAGTAAGTAAGGTCACTGGTGAAATCATCTAAGGCCAAATTTGAGTCCATATTGGCCACATCCACTAAGGACAATCACAAGGCCTTATTTACATATGTCTGCAATCTCAAAGGTAACACCCAAATCTGCTCTGAACTGGTGGTCAGGGACACCACATACACAAATGCTGTAGATATAACCAACCTGCTGGCAGACATGTTCAGTGAAACCTTCACCCCCTTGTCCCCCCATCAGTAAACCAGGACTTCCCCAGCACATGCCCCCCCCCATCACCAGGGAGCAGGTCTTTAATGCCCTCTCAAAGACAAAAAATACAGTCTCCAAGACCCAACAACATTTCTGGCTGTATCCTACATGAACTCAGGCATGAGCACTCAGCTCCATTAGGCACCCTATTCAAACAAAGCCTGAGCACTGGCTTCATCATAGCCAAATGGAGGACAGCCACTGTCATCCCTCTACACAAAGGTGGAGCGTCCACTGATCTAGGCAGTTATAGGCCCATCAGCCTAACTAGCCTGATCTGCAAGGCCATGGAATGCATTATCTTGGACCTTATAAACTAGGACATTGGTAACCTTAAAACACTTGACACCACACAGTTTGGTTTTGTCAAAGGGAGATCATGCATGTTAAACTTGGTTGACTTCATGGCAACAGTCGCCAAAGCCCTGGACAAAGGGAAGATGATGCACATCACCTACCTTGTCCTGGCCAAAGCCTTTGACACTATTCCCCACTCGGGCATAATAGATAAACTCTCCCAGCTAGGCATTAACCCGTATGTTACCAGATGGGTAGCTAACTGGTTCACTGACAGAACCCACGCAGTCAAAATAGGGGAAGCCACCTCTAGTAAACCTGTAACGAGCAGTTTACCCCAAGGATCGGTCTTGGGGCCACTACTGTTTGGGATATACTTTTCTGAGGTGCGAGACAAAACCAGTGATCTGTGGCTTACCAGGTTTGCAGATAAATGCAAGCTGGGCACTGTCTTAAATTCCCCTAGTGATGTGAACATCCTCCAAGAGGCCCTTACCCAAACTAATGACTGGTGCCAGAAGCATGGTCTCAAACTGAATGCCAAGAAATGCATCATTATCCCCTTTGGGGAAAATTGCATTCCCACTAATTATCACATTAATAACAATGTACTAAGCATGCAATCAGTCGTGAGGGACTTGGGAACCCAAGTTGATAGCAACCTGACTTTTGACCACCACATTGCCTCCATTGTATGGAAGGCCTTCTACATGGCCTACCTCATAAGTAAGGGTATTTCATCCAGAAACAAGAAGGTCATAACATCTCTGTACTCCTCCCTTATCAGACCCATTATCGAGTACAATACTCCCTTTGGCATGTACCTTGTCAAACACATGCAGCAGCTGGAGAGACCACAGAGCTTCCTGACCAGGAAAATCCAGGGTCTCAAATACCTATCCTATACAGATAGGCTAAAAACCCTGTCCCTCTACCCAGTCTCATACAGACTGCTCAGATGTGGGCTGTGTCTCACATACAAGGCCATCTCAGACCCAGCCATGATGGAGTTGCTGCATATCCGTAAGTCAAACTCCACTCACGCGACCCACATGCAAGGTATCAACCTGGCCTGTGACATTAATAGAACTTGTTGATGGGATAGATTTGTGTCTCAAAGACTCCCCCATCTGTGGAATAGACTCCCTCTCCATGTCAAGCAGAGTACCTCTCTCTAGCTCTCTTTAACAGGAACCTGGACAACTGGATGGGAAACAGAAAATACACCCCCTGAGATCCCACCTGTTTCCCTGCTGGACAGGGGAAACAGGTGCTGACTTTGTGGGAACATGAACAAAATTCTTGGCTAGGCTTATAAGGGCCTCTGGGCCAATAGCCTGGTATCATCCTATGAGCCTATGAACCTATGGATACCATATGCATGAGGTGAGACATGATTGGGTGCTGGCAAGGAGTGAGATACTGGGAGGGTCACCCCCTCGTTGGTCAGGTCTGACCATAAGCTAATCACCCTTGACGTCCACATCCCACCCCCACCCCCCACCCCCCCAGTAGGGAAACCTCTATAAAAAACTTCTCCAAAGCCAACTTCATGCTACTCAAGTCAGAAGTGACAAACTTAATGACACCCATGCAGATGGGAACTGAAAGTTCGACTGCTGAATCCTACACTAAAGCACTGTATGAGCACATCCACTCGTGCATGAATTGTGCCATTCCAAATAGAACCAAGACGCTGTCCTCCAAAAAAAAGGAAGTCAATCTGGTGGTCCGCTGCCATAAACAAACTATACGACAGAAGGAAGAAACTGTTGCAGAAAAGAGGAAAATCCCAGGATGCAAAATACTCCCTTACCAGCCTCAGTAAGAAGCTGAGATCCCTCATAAAATCCTCCAACGCTAGTTACGAAAATAAAATTGCCAAAGATTCCAAAGACAACCACAAGGCATTCTATAACTATGTCAAGAATCTAAATGGCAATACTCAGATCTGCTCTGAGCTAAAACAGAATGGCATTAAATATACTGATCCCAAGGATATTGCCAATATCATGGCAGATCGATTCAGTGCCAACTTCACCCCCCTCTCACCCCCTAAAGGGCCCATCTCAATACCAAAAGATTGCCAAATTCCAGTAATCATGGCCACACAGGTAAAAAATGCACTCACCAAAGCTAAAAATACAGTATCCATGGGACCAGATGACATACCAAGCTATGTACTACATGAACTACAAAATGAACTGGCACCTCACCTAAGTGTCATGTTTAATCCTAGCCTCACCTCAGGCTTCATGCCCAATGAGTGGTGCAGAGCTGCAGTTATCCCACTCCACAAGGGGGATCCACCTTGGATCCCAGGGACTATTGTCCCATCAGTCTGATGAGCCTTATCTGCAAAGCCATGTAATGCATTATCATGGAACTTATAAACAACATTGGCAACCTTCAAACACTGGACCCCCACCCAGTTTGGTTTAGTAAAGGGCCGATCTTGTCTCCTCAACCTGATTGACTTCTTCGAATCAGTCTCCAGAACCATGGACGAGGGTAAGGCGGTCCACACAGCCTATCTGGACCACGCCAAGGCCTTCAACACCATCCCCCACTTTGGAATCATAGATAAACTTACTAAGCTGGGCATTAAACTCTACGTCACTCGATTGGTTGCCAACTGGCTTACTGACAGAACCCACACTGTAAAAGTAGCCGACTCAAAATCTCCAGACAAGCGACAAGTGGAGTACCTCGGGGTTCAGTCCTGGGACCGCTCTTGTTTGGTATCTACTTCTCTGAAGTACAGGCCAGCACTAAGGGACTCTGGCTAACAAAGTTCGCAGATGAATGCAAACTAGGAGCCATTACTGAATCCCCAAATGATGTGAATATTCTACAAAAGGGCCTTACAGAAACATATGCTTGGTGCCAGAGCCATGGGCTCAAGCTAAATGCCAAGAAATGTATAGTTATCCCCTTTGGGAAAAAACATGTACCCATGAATTACCACATAAGTGGCAGTACACTAAACACCGGAAGTGTGATAAGTGACCTAGGGACACAGGTGGACAGTAGTCTCACCTTCGATAACCACATCACCACAACAGTCAGGAAATCCTTCTATGTGGCACACCTCATCACTAAGGGCTTTTCATCCAGAAAAAAGGAGGTCATTGTTCCACTGTATTCACCCCTCATTATACCCATTATAGAATACAATGCCCCATTTGGTATGTACCTCACAAGAGTCTGCAACAACTGGAAAGGCCACAGAAATACCTCACTAAAAGAATCACAGGTCTAAAGCAGATGCCAATGCTGACTGTCTAAAAAAAACTCCAGCTGTACTCTGTCGCATATCGCCTACTCAGAGGCGATCTCTGCTTAACATACAAGGCCATGTCAAACCCAGAGCTGTTGGACATGCTACACTTAAAGAAATCCCAATCCCTCAGAGCCACATGCTCTAGGGATCTAAACCTGGTCATCACAATGAATAAAACATGCTGAAGGGATAGGTTCCTGACCCAGAGACTCCCCATACTCTGGAATAGACTGCCCATACATGTCAAGCTGAACGCCTCTTTGGCCCTTTTCAAAAGGAACCTTAATGATTGGATGGGAGATAGGAAATTTAACCCAGGATCACGCCAGTCACCCTGGTAGACAGAGGACCAGGGAAATAAATATTCTGGGAAGACATAGCCAGGGAATTGTTATGGCTAGGCTTGTATAGACCCTAGGGCAGATAGCCTAGTACCAACCTATGAACGTAAGTGACTCAGCAAACTGAAGGTGGGATTTTTGTTTTGTGAAGAGCAGAGTTTGCAGAAATAGAAATATACCTGCTTAGTAGCTGAAGCATTTGACTATACACAGTATGCCCTTTATTTTAAATGACATGAAGGAGAAATGAATGCAGGAAATAGTAGAACACTGGGATAGCTGTACTTGCCACTCAGTTCAGAACTGGAAACTGGACAAAAAAAACACCATTTCTGAAATGATACTTTACTATGTACAAATCCCACAGCAAGTTAGCTGCTAGTATAAAAGGGCATATTTGTTTTGACACATGGTTGCAAATGTGGAGTAATTTATTTTTATTTATTTTTATGTATTTTGCATTTGTTTTACTGGGAACGTCCGACTGTACAAAATGTCCTTTTTCAGTGGAGGCCCGGGGAGAAAACTCCACATTTATAAATAACTGTAAGATAATTATACAATGTATATATACAAATAATAATTCAATTAAAGATACAAGTACAAAATGAAAATACGTTAATACGTTTCACTGATACAATCATATAGTCTAGATAGGATACAAAGAATAGCAGTACCATGATTGTAGGTATAAAACAAGCAGGTTAAGTACAGATATGCTTAGTAGGGGTGTACTATTCACATACAAAAATAACAGGCTGTGTTCCTTTAGCTGCCTTAAGACATCTGTTTCCTAACCAGGGTTTGTACAAGAGCAGGTTCATGATTCTGATAGTGTGGCTTGAGAATTTTTTTAAAGTTGGAAGTGTTAGTAGTTGTTCTGATATTTAATGGCAGGAAATTCCAAGTTTTGGCTATGCAGTTGTAGTATGTATTTTGTTTTGGTAGTCATGCATTATTTAGCCAAGACTCCACAGTATTAAATGACTGCTGGGTGATTATTTTGGAGTTTTTGTAGTGTTGGGGCAGCACAAATTAGGGTGGAATTATTGGCATATTGAACTACGGAGGTAAGTGAGGTGGCAGTATAAAGAATGTTAGTAAAGATAATAAAAAGGAGAGGGCCCAGAATTGATCCCTGCGGCACTCCCAAGTTACATGCAGCAAAGAAGATTTTGTTGCCATTTTACAGCTTGCTGGTGACCAGTTAGATATTGCTGGAACCACATAAGTGCAGAATGGCTATGTTTAAGTTCCAAGATTGTAGTTAAGAGTTTAGAATGGGAGACATTATCAAAACCTTTGGACAGATCAAGAAAGATGGAGGAAACTAAATTGATTGCCATCATTGCAATGGTGGCTAATAATGTTAGTAAAGTTAACAAGGGCAGTGGTAGTGCTGCTATGATTAGGACGGAAATCATGCTGAGTGTTAGAAGATTGATGGTTATTAGATAGTTCAGGATTTGTGAACAGATGCACCTCTAAGGTATTTTAGATAATGATGATAGTATAGCTATTGGCCGGTAATTTGATAATTGTCACATTTCCTCCTTTATGTAGTGGAATGATATGTGATACTTTCCAAATTTCAGGGACTTGTTGTTCTGAGATGGATTGATTTATTAATATGGATACTGGATAGGATATCACTTCTGCAGCAATTTTTAGATATTTAGCAGGTTGGTACTTGGCAGTTAAGTGTAGCAGGTTTAAGCATTTTGAGATATTTAACTATGGTGTTTATTGGGACAGGTCCTGAAGGGAAGTTATTGGGATATAGTGTGGATACCACATGAGTCTGGGTAGGGGAAGAACAATTATTGTTTGTGAGGGCTAGTATGAATTCAGTCTGTTAAATTGTGAGGCTATGTTTTCTTTAGCATTGGTCAGTGTTGGGGAGGGACTACTAGTTTGTCCTGGCAGTAGGATTTTTTTGATGGCAGCCCAGAAATTTTTGTGGGTTTCTTTTATTTTTTTGATTGGACACTGCTACACTAATTTATTTTGTCCTGCCTAATATGTTTTTTAGCTTTATTTTCATAGTTCTAGATATGTTTATTTGTTAGTTGTAGTTTTGTCATTGAGACATTTCTCCCAGGCCTTATCTCTAGTTTTTAACAGAGATCTTGTTTCTTTGGTTAGCCAGGGGGCATAATTGGATTTTACCCTTATTGTTCTAGGGGATCCAAGATGTTTAGGCTACTGAGGAAGGTTGAGTTAAAGTATTCAAATGCTGTATCTGTCAAGGAACAAGCGAACAATACTCACATTCCAAAATGCCTGACAGTTGCACCCCAGAATGTATGCAGACATGTCCTCACACTGGAGGCTAGGGTACAGAGACTGTGGTGAAGAGATCTGGATGCAATTATTGAGTTAATAGGAAGAGTGTTAATGCCACGAAGAACAGATTTTTCTATTGGGCTGACTTTTGATACTTTCTGATGACTTCTTAATATTTAGGACTCTGCATCAACAGCACATCCTGTCTCTGTATTAAGCCATATTGTACTAGCAGCCATCTGATGCAAAGAGGTTTCTTTATAGAACAAACTTTGGGACATGTATATTTAATCATTAAATCACTGATACCTGTTAACTGATAAAAAAGCTTTTCTTATTTCATCAATAACATTCAATGATTGACCTTAATAACTCATGAAGGTACACTGTCTATCTCATTTCACTTACTTGAGTTATTTATTCTGATTTTTGTTCTTAAAATCTACTGATTGCAGTGAAAAACAATGAAAGTAATATTGTGAATTATGTTTACTTTCACATCCTGTAAAGTGAAACACATCACTTATCCAGAACAGTGCTTCTGAGTTTGTCTGAAAATCAGCAGGATATGATCTGGTTTTATGGTGGTTCTCACCCTATGATATATCCTATACAAAATGAACTGGCTTACATGTCATGAACAGGATCAGACACAGCTCCATAACAGCTATTGTTAAACTTAAACTATAGCAACATATCGTGAGAAAGGCCTGTAGAGTACGTTTTTTTTTTCTGAATTTTTCAAAAGCTTTTGATTTGGTAGATTACATGGATATACACAGTGCCTACTTATCAATGCCTTGACTGCTTCATAAGCTGCTTATCTGAAAGGATTTAACACCTGCCCTGGCAAACTTACTTATCATTTTAATACAAGATAAACCATGACATTCAACACCCATTAATTCTCAGCTTCTTTGTGTTCAACATCATTATCAAACCCCTTCTTCCCATTTTCTACATGGGGTTGGGGTGTTATGTTAACTGTGGCCATCTTTCTTGATTCAATGCCACACTTCTGCCTTTTTCGGCATTCATACTTGACTGTCACAGATCTTCTCTCACACAATCCATCCACCTCTTTGCTGGATGCCCTCGTTTTCTTTACCTTCCTCCTGTCTGTCCCAAAATTTCTTCACCAGATTATCTTCTGCTTTTCTGCACCTGTGACAAAACCACCGTAATCTATTTTCTTTGATCTTTTCTGTAATTGGAGCTACTTTGGCTTCTGCTTTTATGTCCTCATTTCTTCGTCTGGCCCACAGTGTGCATTGCATCCTACTACCCTTCTTAGGCACTTTATTTCCATCATCAATAGCTTTTTCATCTTTACTGGCCAGGTTTCTGTGCCATACAGTAGTACTGGTCACACCACTGTTTTGTACGCCTTACTTTTCAGCTTTTTTGGAATTCTTCTGTCATAGACTATAGCTGACACTCTATGCCATTTGGCTGCAGGATCTCTGATTCTATCTTTGACCTCTTCATTCGGCCTTCCCTTCTCCTCAGCCACCTTTCCCAGATACATGAAGCTGTTAACCTGTTCCATTATATAGATAGATATAGATATATAGATTGTTGATTCCCCCCATTTGCTGCCATTACCACTGTCTTATCTGTGCTTAGTTTCATCCCATGTGCCCTCAGTTTTGCATTTCATTCCCCTATCCTTTGCTGAAGTTCTTGTTCAGAATCTGCCTGTAATGCCACATCACCTCCATAGTTTTGCATTCCATTCCCCTATCCTTTGCTGAAGTTCTTGCTCAGAATCTGCCTGTAATGCCACATCACCTCCATACAGCAACTTTGTTTATCTGCCCACTCCAACCTGTTTGCTAATGTAGTCCATCACCAGTATGAACATCAGTGGGCTCAAAGCTGAACCCTGGTGTGTATCCACTGCCACTGAGAATCCTTCTTTGAGACCGAACACTGCTATTATTTGAATCATTCGGTCCTTGTACATAGCCTGCACTAATTCTACCAATGTTTCTGGGCTTTGAACCACCACGGTACTACACAAATCAGCTTTCTTGGGACCTTGTCATATGCTTTCTCCAAGTCTAGGAATGCCCATGTAAAGAAATTAGACACTGTTATTTGTGCTAGTATGTCTGGCTGAATTTTTGTACATAATTTCAGATTGACATGTGTATTGTATGCCAGCATGACCAGCTATGATAGCGTAAGTAAGTTCTTACATGTTGATTTATGATCTGTTTGTACAGAATGTTTTAAAGACTGGAACACTGTCCTTTTAGATTTCTAACTGTGCATGTCTGTGAAGAGAGGTTCTAAAGGTAAACTGCCTCAGATTCAGCTGATCAGCAGAGGATGTGATCAGAATGTTGACAGTTGCTATTTATTACTGTCAGAAGCTGAAAGATGGGAAGACACTTTTAGAAAACAGCTGTTGCTGAATTTAAAAATATGAAATGAAAATTAGAACTGGAACAGTTGAGAGTTAGGCTAGTCTATAAAGGAGCCTGCTGTAGTCAGTTGTCAGTTGAACTGTGGAGTGGATACCCAAAATGGACTCACCAAGAACTGTAAGCCTACCTTTGATCTGTTGTAGTAATTTAGTTTAGATCAGGACAGTGTTCTTTAGTTAGTCAGGAAATTATAACTAATCAGATCAGTTACTGTTTTATATTTTTAATCATTTTGCTCAATATTAAATATTTTATATTAACTTACATTATGGTTGGGCAATGAGTGTTTTCCTTAGTGATTTCAGAGTGCTTATTCTTGCCTTGACAACTTCCCGGGCTACCCCGAAAGCCTGGCTGCTTAGGTCATTTGCTACTACTTGTTTTAATATTTAATTTTCATAACTGGACAGCCCCTTAGAAGGGCATGAAGACACAATGGTGGCAGCATTACCGTATTATCTTGGGGAAGGGACACACCTGGAAATCTGTGTCATGCTTTCCCAGAAGTGTTTGGATGTGTGAGATCTAATTTATTTAAGTGCGAGTGTATCAAGTGTCTTAAACTGGAACACATTGCTCTGAAGTGTGTAATAGGGAGTTACATTAGGGGTGGGCAGAAGTATACAGTCCAGTTCCAGGATATAGAGTGTGTTCCTGTCATGCTCATAGGGGGAAATTGTGAAATATTACTCCTGTTGAAGTGACAGCCTTACATTGGAGTCAGTAGTGAGGACTGACGCTCCTTAGTTACTGACCCAGGAAAGTAAAGAATGTCACACTAATTGGTGGCAATCCAGTGGGATGTTAGCCCAGTTTGACTTTTTTCTCATCTCTAACTTCTCAACTATCTGTCTCACTGCAAACATCAGGTCAGTTGTGCTGCATCCGGATCTGAATCCAAACTGCTCATCTCCCATCTTACTTTCTACTTCTCTACATATCTGTTTATCAGTCATCCTGTCCAGAACTTTCATGCAATATGACAGCTGTGGATGTTCCCTTTGTTCTTGTAAACTGACATGAGTATGCTTATTCAATGGTCATCTGGGATACATATTTCTCTCCACACTGCTATGAGTACCCTCAGGATCCATTTCTCCTCTATCTCACCCAGCATCTTTATCATATCTGCTGTGACCTCATTGGGCCTGCTTCTTTGCATGATTTCATTTTCTTTAGTGCCATTTTTACTTCTTCTAGGGTGGGCTCCTCTTCTTCCCTTTGTGTAAGGTGTGTCTGGGGCAGTACAGCTTCTGTGAGGTTTTCTTCATTCAGAAGCTGCTGGAAGTACTCCTTCCATCTGTCTTTGATGTCCTGTGGACTTCTGAGCAGGTGGTTGCTTGCATCCCTTATGAAGGGTGTCTGACTATCTTCTTTATCTTTCTGCCTTTGTCTTGCAACCTGACATGGTTTCTTTTTGCCACCTACTGAGTCACTTTTCAGAAATTTGTGGAATGCCTCCAGTGCCCCGTACTTTGCTATTGCAACTCCTTTCTTCGATTCTTTGTTAGACCAGGCTAGGAAGGAATACTCGTTGGATATATTTTTAATCTCCCACTTTTCCTGCACTCCTTGTTTCTTTTGATGACATCCTGGACTTTTGCATTCCACTACCAGCTTTCCTTATGTACCTTATTTCCATAGCTGGCTTGGCCACATATCTGTTCTGTAGTCCTCACACATGCTGTTTTGAGGCATTGTCATTCTTCTACAACTCCACCTATTTCCTCCTCTTCTTGGGATGATGTTATTTAGAGAGGTAGCACTGAAGGTTCAGGTTGTGCATTTTGGGAAGGAATAGGAGCAGCTTTGTTTTATTTATATTTAGTAGGAGTTCAGAATTATTAAACCAGGATTCAATGGTGCCAAAAGATTGCTGGGTTATATGATGAAAATAGGACAGAGTTTTGGAAGAACATATTAGGATTGAGTCAATGGCATATTGGACTAAGGAAGCATGGTTGGATGCAGTATGAAGGTTGTTAATGACCCTAATAGAGACAGATAGGAAAGCTGAATGGGCACTCTGCCATTTGAGAGACTGTTGTTGTTCAGACAGGTAACTATCGAACCATTATTGGGTGGATGTAAGAGACCAAGAGAAGATAGCTGTTTTAATGTACTGGGATGAGGGATAGTATTAAAGGCTTTTGATAAGTCAAGAAATAAGGCAGAAAAAAACATGCTATGTTTCTTGCTTGGTTAATGGTAATGACCACAATTTCTGTTGTGGCTACCAACAGCATATCTATCAGTGATCACATCCTACCAAGAATGCTCATGAAAGTCAGAGCTTTCATGACTGATCATCCACTAACTGTTGAGATGGAGGGCCTGTTGCAGAATCTCATTCTTTGCATGAGAGATTCAGTACTTCCTCTGCTTCCCATGCTGTGGCACGACTACCTGAAATTGAAAGAACCTGTGAGAAAAGGTACAGTCATGCCTGCCACAGCTATACAGAGCTACAAACTCTAGGGCACAGGAGTTGTAAGAATTGTGACACTGTAATATGTAAAGGTGGCTACACACATGTAAATGTGAGTTCTCTGGAAAGGTGTGCTATGTGCACACAGTGCAGGTGTCATCGAGTGTTCTGGAGGATGACACATGGTGTGGCACTGTGATATGTAAGGGTGGCTACACACATGCAGCTGTGGGCTCTCTGGGAAGGTGTGCTATGTGACATGGTGCAGGTATCACTAAGTGTTCTGGAGGATGACACATGGTGTGGCAGTGTAATACATAAGGGTGGCTACACAAATGTAAATGTGGG
Organism: Protopterus annectens; assembly: GCF_019279795.1. Classification (NCBI taxonomy): domain Eukaryota; kingdom Metazoa; phylum Chordata; order Ceratodontiformes; family Protopteridae; genus Protopterus; species Protopterus annectens. The sequence continues at coordinate 73,363,926 of NC_056750.1, read as the reverse complement.
CTCTCTGGGAAGGTGTGCTATGTGCAGACAGTGCAGCTGTCACCAAATGTTCTGGAGGATGATACATGCCACACAAAACTGTAATATGTAAGGGTGGCTACTACACACATGCAAATGTGGGTTCTCTGGGAAGGTGTGCTATGTGCAGACAGTGCAGCTGTCACCAAATGTTCTGGAGGATGACACATGGTGTGGCACTGTAATATGTAAGGATGACTACACACATGTAAATGTTTGTTCTCTTTCCTTCTACAAAAAAAAAATGGGTGCCTGTCCCAGAAAAAAAGGTATGTTCCTGTGCTGATTGTGCTCCTGTTCCTACTTTTCTATATTCCCATTTCCAAACCATATATTTATGGGTCCACGTTACATGACCGAAAGCTCAAAATACTGAAATTAATTTGACTGAGTCCACAATCCTGAATGTTCAAAATACTGCAATCTCATTTGACTGAATTTCAGAATACTGAAAGCTTACAATGCTGAATTGCAAAATACAAAGGGTATATGCCCTTTTCCCCACTGTAGTGCAATCCCAGATTTAGAATATATAGTTTGAGGGATGTGGGGGGTGTGGGACCTAGTTTGTTTTATATCATTCGGTGCCTATTAATAAGGTAAGTAAGTGTTTTTTAATTTTGTAAAGAGTTAGTTGTCTTTTATAGTTTTCAATTGGTGAGATGAATTATTGACAATATTTGTGCAGTTTATTTGGTATTGTGAACCTAGGTTTTGTGAATGTTAATGTTATTTGTGATAAAATGTTTGGTATTCACGGATCTGTGTATATTTTGTTATGTTAAGCAATTCATAGGTGAAGGGAAACACACCATATCTATGGCTCAACATTTTGTATTTTGCAATTCAGCATTGTAAGCTTTCAGTATTCTGAAATTCAGTCAAATGAGTTTTCAGTATTTTGAACATTTGGGATTGTGGACTCAGTCAAATGAATTTCAGTATTTTGAGCTTTCAGTCCAAAGAAATAAGACTGAAGTGCAGATAATATAATTCTTATGAGAAGTATGAAATCTGATGGCAACTGTATGAAATGTCGGGACTCCGATTGCTAATCCCAAAATGTGGAGACTGAAAGACCAAAAAGCCAGACTTACATTTATTAAGTCTGCGTTTGACATTTCTCAGAACATTCCTTGTTTCTCTGTGGTATGGCAGTCTTGCAGTTGGTATATCTAAGTCTGGGGATGCTTCCTGCATTGGGGGTACAGAGGAGCTTGAATGCTGCAAAAAACTATTTTAAAGTAGAACAGCAATGTTTGATGTTCACTCCTCCCATATTGTTCGTCTTTTTTTCAGTGTTTCTGGACTTGTCAATATGAGTTCTAAAATTTCAGTAGTGAACCAAGTCTGTTGTATATTTTTTCATGAAAAAGCAAGTGAAAATATCACCTGGGATGGAAGAGAATAGAGAGAGAAAACGTGAAATGAAAATAAAAAGAAAACGATTAAAAGCTGTTTATTTACATCACGGTTTGAACGTGTCTAACGTTTACACGGCTTAAAACAAAACAAAAGCAGGTCGGGCTTTTCATTATTTTTCTGTAAAAGTTCATGTTAAGTTAAATGATAATTCAGTTTAAATTGTTTTTACAGCTTATGCCTTAGATGACAATTAGCATATCTAATATGCAAATCACTATCCTACTTTTTATGTTATTAGAAATAAGAAATGAAACTATCTTTTGTTGACTGTTTTCAACAATTCTGAGGTCATACCAGCCTCGGGAACATTAACTTTCAGCCTAGATTTTGAGTATTTTGACTGTTTCTGTCCTGGGGTCCCTAAGACACTGCTTTTATATGAAGTGTCCTCCCTCGTCTGAAGTATGTCCTGCAATCTATAAAGGCTGAATTTCAACTTTTAGTGTCACTAAAATGGAAGTAAATGAATCTTTAGTTAATTTTAGATTTGATGTATAAAATGGGGTACTTGGATTTCTGTAGTTCTTTTGGTTTATAGTATAATTTAAGGAGAAATGTGTAGAACTCAATATGGTATGCAATTTCACACAGCTATTTTTCTATAATTTGGGCTGACTTTTATTGATAAGATCACATGAGGATCACAAATTATACAATAATTGCAAACAGCTGTTTTATTTGTTTTAATATCAGAAAGAATGAGGTTACTAGTTGTAAAGTAAAGTAATAGGAAATATTTGCTGAGTTACTTACTGTCTGATTTTTGTTCTTTGGTGTGCATACAAAGAGCTGCAGCAGTTTCCTTACAGTAAAAGGGTTTGCTGCAAACAACTTCTGCTTATCCCTCTGCTGCTCCTTAATCCTTATGGACTAATGCAGAATAGTGTGTGTATGTTGTACCTTTAAGAAGCATTTCAAGGTCGACACGTGAATATAAATAGCCAGCACGTGCTAGCTTCCGTGCCATTTTGCGAGTGCAGCCAGAGAGTGAGCTTGTATGAGTGTAATAGCTAGTTTGTTTATAATTTTATGTAAGTTAAAGTTATTAGGTCTCAATCTTGATGTGTTTGTACATGATAAAGCTGCTTGAGAGAGACAGTCAGTTTGTTTATAAGTTTATCTAAGTTAAAGTTATTAAGCCTCTATCCTGATGTGTTTGTACATAATAAAGCTGCTTGATCAGAACCCACAAAGATTTGTCTATTTTATTCTTACTAGACAAGCAACATGGTGTCAGAACCAGGATTCCAGAGACTGCTTTTCAGAGCTACAAGGTGTAGAGTTAACAATGAGGGTAAACTAAAAGAAATGAACATGAAAAAAGGGCCAGAAATGAACCAAAGGTAATGAAAACTTGCACAAATTATTTATTTTATATAAAAAAAGATAAAACAGAGCAACACAAGGGCACAACCCATATTATTAAATGAGCGAGAGGCAAACAAGGTTTATTAATTAAATGAAATGTTTAAAATTAAGATATTTGATAACGATTATCAGAAAAGCCCATAAGGGGTTCAGAATTACCTTGGAATTGCAAAATGAGCATTTTTCAAGCAAAACAGGCATGTTTAGAGTAAAACAAGCACAAGAAAGGTATAATGGGCATGGAAAGAGATTAAATGAGCAAAACAAATATAACAAAAGGGCAAAAAGGGCACATTAAGCATAAATAAGGTAAGGCAACTGCATGATTTTTGACAAAGTACTGTGTTTTGGCATAACTGTTACTTTGCATTGTATTCAGGGCATAACTAGAGTTATTCAAAGTATCTCAAAGTGTGTAAAAGTGCTGACAGTGTGTGCTTATTACTGCGCACTTATTCAGAAGAGTTTGTGTGCAAAGTGCAACTATTTCATGAAGTACAGTCAAAATACAGCAATTTTGAAAAGTTTCTTGTACTGGGTGTGCCTATTCACAAAGTGCCACAATTACAGAGTGTTTCTTGCACTGTAAAGAGTTATTTAGCAAAGTACAGCCATTTTGGGAAGTTTCAGTGTGCTGTGTACTGTTTATTCACAACGTGCAGTTACTTTGAAATGTTTCTTACTCTGAGCTTCTTCCATGCAATTTATTCACACAGTGCAGTTATTTAAAAATGTTTTTACACTGAGTTGATTTCTTACAGTACAGTAATTTCAAGAGTATTACACTGCCCTAGAGACTTATTTTGCAAACTTCAGTTATTCAGAGGCTTGTTGTGCTATTGGGCATAGTTACAAACACTGGCATAATTTCTGGCATATGTAGATGTGTGTATGATCATGCATACTTGCAAAAGCCTTTGTTGGTATGTGTTAATATGGCAGACAGATTTTGAAATCCCTCACCATTGGTGATCAGAATATTGCAGAAAATTGGAGAATATTTGAGCGAGAGTATGATATTTTTATACAAGCAGCTTATTTTGACAAAGATGCATGCACCAAAGCATTCATTTTGCTAAACCTAGCTGGGTCAGATGCCATTGAAAGAGAGCGTTCATTTGTGTATGCATCAGCAGTACGTGAGGGAGAAGGAAAAAACATTCATATTGTTGTACAGGCTGAATCAAGGGAAGACCCCAAGTGTTTGAAGCACAAATTCAGGGAAATGTGTAACCCCCAGACTAATATTACATTAGAATGGCATTTGCTTTACACAAGAGATAAAAAAACAGGGGAATTGTTTGCAGCTTATATAAATGACCTGAGAAACAGAGCTAAAATGGGTTGGTTTGATGACTTAAAAGATGAATTAATAAAGGACAGGCTTGTGTGTGGTATTAATAGTGCTGCACTGAGAAAGACTTTGCTTTGTGACAGTGATTTAATGCTGAGAAAAGCTATTGATATTTGTGAAATCCATGAAGTTACAGAAAGGCACACAAGTATGCTTGCAAGTGATAAGAGCATGGTTTCAGCAGGTTCCAGAGCAAATGTAGACAGCATGCAACACATGGCTAGCAGAAGCAGGCCTAAGCACATGGCAGCTGCAACCCCTACAAGGCTTCCTGAGAGGAGTCGTAGTTTTCTAGCAAGTTCTAAGAAAAGGATATGCTCAGTGCAGTACAATGGTGGGTCAGCAAAACCCAAATCCAGCTTTATTGTTAATTGTCGCAATTGTGGTGCCAATCATGAGTTTAAAAGAGACAAATGCTTAGCATTTGGTCAGCAATGCCACAAGTGTAAAAAAATGGAACCATTTTCAAATGTTTTGCAAATCAAGTAAACCTCACACAGTTATAAAGAAGGGTCACTTAAAAAAGCAAGGTGATCATATAGACAGCTGCAATCAGGAGTGGCCTTGGGTCAACTGGTGCCCTAGGCAAAAGTGCTCCATGGCACCCCCCTAGCACCACCAGGTGCTCCCATCCTGGTCTGTCTACACCAAATAAATACTAGCAAAGTGCCCCTGCTACAGTGATGCCCTAGGCAGCCACCTAGTTGGCCTATGCCTAAGGCCAGCTATGGCTGCAATACTACTTTCTGCATAGATGGTGCATCAGTAATTAGTGAAAAGGTTAATGCAGTAAATTTTTTGGCAAAGAATGAAGTGTTTTGTACTGTTCACACCAATGGTAAATCCACAGAGCTTAAAGTAGACACTGACTCAATGTGTAATGTTATGTCAGCAGACACATTTGCTAAAGTGAGAACTGGTGAACAACTCTATGTGGCTAGTTGTGCAAAACGTGTTGCTTATGGAGGTGAAGAAATTCAAACCGAAGGCTCAGTAGTGCTTTCATGTTATTTGGCTAGGAACTGTTACAACTTGTTATTCCATGTTGTCTGAAGACCTGTGCAGTCATTATTGGGTCTCATAGACAGTTTGAGAATTAATTTGCTTTCTTTTGCCAAAGACGTTCATCATATAAGCACATATCCTAGTTCCAATTTTACTGAAGCTATTTTCTCAGAGTATGCTGATGTTTTTGATGACAAGTTGGGCAAACTTCCAGTTGTGTATTCTATGCCGTTAGGCCCAGAGGTCAGTCCAGTAGTCAGACTAGCAAGAAAAGTTCCAATAGCTATGCAGGATAAAGTCAAAGCTCAGTTGGATAAAATGGTGCAGCAAGGTGTAATTTGTCCAGTTACAGAACCAACTCAGTGGTGGTGCTGCGGTAGCATTGTCACCGCACAGTAAGACGCTGTCCGGTTTGATTCTCAGCTAGAGCGTCTTATGCGTGGAGACATGCGTGAATGGGCATACCTTCGTTGAAGGCTGTGCGTCAGGGCTGGCAACTCGGCACATACAAATCAACTGCCAATCATTAGCGGACCAGAGTTCCGCTGTGGCGACCCTTTACCGGGAAAAGCTGAAAGACACAACAACAACAGAACCAACTGAATGGGTGTCATCCATGGTAGCAGCCCACAAAAAGGCAAAGATGAGATCAGAATATGTATTGACCCAAGAGATTTGAACAAAGCATTAAAGAGACCACATCATCCAATGCATACAGTCAAGGAGGTCACAGCCCTAATACTAAATGCCACTGTTCTTTCTGTCTTAGATGCAAAAAGTTCATTTTGGCGAGTGATGTTTGATCGCATATCTTCATTACTGATGACTTTCAATTCCCCATTTGGCAGATACAGATTCCTAAGGATGTCATTTGGAATAAATTCTGCAAATGAAGTCTTCCATTGTGCAATGGAGGAATTTTTTCCAGGTTATCCTTGTGCAATAATAGTAGATTTATTGGTTGGTGGCAATTGGTTGGCAGAGCATGGCAGAAACATTAAGAAAGTTCTAGACAGAGCATGTGAAGTGAACTTAAAGCTCAAACCTCTCAAGTGCAAATTCAGACTACCAGAAGTTACATATGTAGGTCTTTTGTTTACTAGCACTGGCTTGAGACCAGACCTCTCCAAGCAAGCAGACATTCTTGAGATGCCAGCACCAGATAATGCTCAGGCTCTACAATGTTTTTTTTATATGGTCAACTATTTAGGCAAGTTTATACCAGACTTCAGTGAGTTGATAGCACCTTTAAGAGAGCTGATGCACAAAAATGTTACATGGTTTTGGTTGGAACAGCACCAGAAGGCATTTGAAGACCTTAAGCAGAAAATTGTCACCCCACCTACATTAAGATACTATGGTGTCAATAAACCAGGAACTCTTTCCTGTGATGCTTCAAATTTTGGTCTTGGTGCAGTTACTCTTCAAGAAGGTGGACCAGTAGCCTATGCATCTACTGTAGAACTCATCGATATTGAAATGCAATATGTTCAAATTGAAAAAGAACTTTTGGCAATAGTATTGCATGTTCAGAGTTTCATGATTATGGTCGAGCTATTCAGGTTGAAACAGATCATCAACTTCTAGTTACTATTCTAAAGAAGCCCATGCATTAAGCTCTTAAGCTCCAGTGAGATTACAAAGAATGATGCTCAAATCGCAAAAGTACAACTTCAGAATGGTCTTTAAAAAAGGCAAACTTCTTTATCTGTCCGATACCTTATCCAGATCACCCAGAAATGCAACATAACAGCTTCATGAAGAGAATTTTGACTTTGACAACATGGAAGTGCATACGTTTTCTACCACAAGACTTAATGAGCTGAGAAATCATACAAAGACTCTTCCAATTTTGCAAAAGCTCAACCACTACATTAATGTTGGATGGCCATCAAAGCAGTCTAGTGTACCATCTGAAGTGCAAACTTATTTTCCTTACAGAGAGGAAATGTTGATCGAAGATGGCACTATTTTCAAAGGTCCCATAATTGTTCCTGTTTCCTTCTATATGAATATATCCAGATTTTGCATTGTGGTCACCCAGGTTCCAAATCTACCAAAAGAAGGCTGAGAGAACAAGTGTTTTTGCCTTCTCTAGTAAAAGACATTGATAAAGTATTTATTTTTCATTATGCAATAGTACTAAACCACACTTGCAGAAAGAACTACTTCTAAGTCAAGTGCCTGAACTACCTTGGTCAGCAGTAGCCACTGATATATTTGAGTGGAACAATCAGCATAGCATTACTTAGTATTGGTAGACTCTTATTCGAACTGGTTTGAGATTGATTTACTACCTAACCTAACGTACACTGCTGTTATCACCAAGTTGAAATGTCATTTCTCAGTCCATGGCAGTTCACACAAAGTTACTTCTGACAATGGTACCCAATTTTACAGTCAGTTGTTTCAGAAATCTGCAAAAGAATGGATCTTTGTACATGTCACTACTAGTCCAGAATGCCCGCAGTCTAATGGACTAGTTGAACATGGAGTACAGAGTGCAAAGCAATTAAATGAGGTCAAAGTGTGATAATACAGATGTCTTTTAGAAATTACTTTTCAGAAACATACCCTGTGACAATATACTTGGCTCACCTGCTCAGAGACTTCTAGCTAGGCAACCCAGAACAACACTGGCTATTAGCTCCAGTTTGTTGAGGTCTAAAGCTGAAAATAACAGGACAATTAGAGCCCAGTTATTCAGCAAGCATTCTTTCCAGAAGCCCAGTTATGATAAATTGAGCAGACTTCTTCGTCCATTGAAAGGAGAGACAGTGAGGATGCAAATGGTGAAAGGTTTCGACCAGATTGGTCACGTAACAGATATATGTACCAAGCCAAGATCCTACTTCTATAAAATCTGAGGGTGTGGAGTACAGGAGAAATTGCAGAGATGATCTTCCTGTACCAGAACTGATATTGCAGCATTGTTCCTGTGATATGGACTCTAGATCTCAGAGCAATCCAGACGGTGTTTATGTTGCAGAGCTTGTCTTAACTTCTACTTCCATTCCTGATGATGTTCCTGATGTCCCTAAAGTCGAACATTCAGCAGAGACATTACCAGTTGTTAGACTTGATTCTATTTTCTAGGTCACATGATTTGATCATATTTCCAGACCTAGTGTGAAATGGTTTACTATGGTATGTTTGAAAGGGGTCGGGTCAAACACTTACAACATTGGAAAATAAGGCTGACTTGGACAACAGTGGAAGACCAGAATGTCGAAAATGTGCAACATGAAAATGTGCGTACGACATTTTCGACATTCCCATCTTCCTCCCATCTTACTCAGCTTATCTCTGTTTAGCAGGGGAGCTGCACCCCCCTGCACACTAACTATATATACCAACTCCAAGATCGCACTACAGTGAGGAAATGGGCTACTTCCCTGTTCCTCACTGAAGCACGACCTCCCTCCACATTCTCGGCACGTCGCTTGCCGAAAGGTTGAGTGCACTATGCAACTAGACTAACCATGATTGACTACTTTTGGTTTGGTTTTCTGTCCCTTGGAAACCGTGATTTTGGACATTGGCCATTCGATTTACTGACGTTCACGTAAGTCATAGTAAATCGTGTGAAATACACAAGAACTTGGACATAGCTGTTTATATGTATTTAGTTCTGTATAATTGCATGACAAAAAATTATTTGTATTGATTGCATGTAAAATAATGTTGTCAACATTGCATGACTTTTTTCTCAAAGAGGGAGGATGTAGAATAGTGTGTGTATGTTGTACTTTAAGAAGCATTTCAAGGTCACCACATGCATATAAATAGCTTAAGTGCCATTTTGTGAGTGCATCCAGACAGTGAGCATGTATGAGTGTAATAGCTAGTTTGTTTATAATTTTATTATTTATTTATTTTACATTTATTTTACATTTGTTAACCGGGCTAGTCTGGCTGGATACATGTCCATTTTCAGCAGAGGCCCGAGGAGAAAAGCTCCACTATTAGACTAAGATAATACATGAGGAATACTTTACTAAATAGATCAATCTTTTTTAACAAAAAAATAAAACAAAACAAAAGAGTACAAAGACAAAATACAGTTTGTCTGGACTAACTTAACTAGCTTACAGAAAGATTTCAATCAAAGTTCACATTATGTGGTTGGGGAGATAAGCTCAGGCACTAAAATATAAAGTTGAGTTAAGGATATCTGAAGTATAGCTACATAAAATAATCATTGGTCAGAAGGTAGAGGACAGAATTGGTAATTAGCAGAGGGAAAGAAAGCTAGTAGTTAGAAGTGTTAAAAAAAGCAGGTTAGAAGGTAAAGAGGTATATAGGTAGTAAAGTTAAGGGAAAAAAGGGATAAGAGATAAAAAAGAAAAAGAAAAGTGTGGGTAGAATATGTTTACATAGGGTAATGGCATTTTATCAAAGTTAAATGTTAAGAAAGTAAAGTTAAAAAGGAGAGTGAGGTATCTAGGCAATGAGATAAGGGAAAAGGGTGAAGGTCCAGAGAAGGGGGCTAAGAATGTTAGTCTAGGTAAGAACGGGAGAGTAAAGAATGCAAGTAGCAGACTGTTCAGAGTAGTGAACATTAGTATGCTCAGTCAGGATTAGAGCAGGGGCAAAGCCAGTGGATTAGTAGGTGGTTTTTTATCTGTTTTTTGAAAAGGTGACATGATGTTAGAGAGGTCAGTTCAGTGGGAAGTTTATTCCAGTAAGAACCGATAGTGTTTGCAAATAGGGAATCACCTGATTTGTTATGAGATTTCAAGGTAGTAACTAGTAGCTTGTTGGCTGATCTGAGTGTCTTGAGATTCTTATAAGGTGTGATGACATTATTTAGTATTGGTATATTGGAGGGGAATGAAGAATTTTGAAGGTGATGATTAGTTGTTGTAGGAGTATGAGGTTTGGGAGTTCAAGCCAGTTGAGCTTCTTTAAGTTAAGACAGTGGTGAGTTTGGAAAGGTGAGCCAGTGGCAAATCTGGCTATACTGTGGTAGGCAGTATTCAGTTTCTGAAGATTACCTTTAGATAAGTTGACAAAGGAGGGGGAGGCGTAGGTTAGAGTAGAGATAAGGTGAGTTTGGGCAAGGGCTACTCGGGAAGAAGCAGTGAGATAAGGCTTTAGTCTGTATAGGGCACCAATCTTTTTATTAACAGTTTTGATAGTTAAATCAATGTGACAGTCGGGTTAAGCTGGTTATCTATGGTGACGCCTAGGAGTTTAGTGCAGTTGTCAGGTTTGATGATAGTGCCATTACAGGATGTTATAGAAAAAGAGATAGGGGTGGATTTAGAAGTAGGGGTAAATAGTAGTAGTTTGGTTTTGGGATTAAGGAGGAGACAGATGTGTTGAAACCAATTTTCTGCTGCAGTAAAGACTGCTTGGGTAGTGGAGTGGAGTTCTGCTGGGGTAGGGGCGGAGCAGATGAGAGTGGAATCATCTGCATATTGTATGCAAGTGGATGTTGGTAGGAATTGGGCAGATTGTTGATGAAGATGGAGAAAAGTAGGGGACCTAGGATAGATCCTTGTGGGACACCAATAGTGACAGGGAGTAGAGTGGATAGATGGCTGTCCCACAGTACAGCTTGTTTTCTATTAGTCAAATATGAATTGAACCACTGTAAGGCTTGAGAATCCAGTGATAGAGATTTTAAGGTATCAAGGAGAAGTTGATGGTTGACCATATCAAATGCTTTTGAGAGGTCTAGAAATAGTGCGGATGAGAATAGGTTTTTATTTCGATTTTTATTTATGGTATCAGAGAAGGAAAGAAGGGCAGTAGTAGTGCTGTGGTAGGGTCTGAAGCCATGTTGAGAGTCTACAAGCAGGTTGTTATTTAAGAGATAGTTTAGGAGTTGATGGTGAATACAGCGTTCCATTATTTTTGATAGAGGTGATAGAAGGGCAATCGGTCTAAAATTGGATAGTTCATTAGAGTTTCCACCTTTGTGGAGTGGAATAATGTGGGAGATTTTCCAGCAGGATGGAATTTTGGATTCTGTTATGGTTCTGTTTATTAAGATGGATACTGGGTAAGCTATTTCTTTTGCAGCTAATTGAAGGTATTCAGCTGGAAGTTTGTCAGCCGAGGGTGTACAGGGTTTTAGTTTAGACAGTAGCTTCTGTATATAGGTAGTTGAGACGGTTTCAAGTTTTAGTGTATAGGTTTTGTTGGGGATGGGGGTAGTTTGGAGGAGGGGTGGAGTCATAGTGCTTGCAAGTGAGTTTACAGTTTGAGAGAAGAAATTGTTAAAGGTGTTGGCTATGATGTTAGGTTGTTTTTGTGCTAAGCTAGCTAGGGTAGGTGTTTTGGTGTTGCCTGGGTGGAGTAGTTTATTAATTCCTGACCAGAATTTTTTCGGGTTTTGGTTTTGGTTTTGTTGGTGTTGAAAGTTATAGTTTTTTTTGTCTAGGATGACAAGTTTCTTTGTTTTGTTTCTTAGATGTTTGAAGGTTTGATGTTCAGTGGGGTTTTTAGTGGATCTCCATTTTGACCATGATTTATTTCTCGCTCTCATAGTTTGTTTAGTAATAGCAGAGAGCCAAGGAGCTGCTTTGGATCTGATTCTAACTAATCGGGATGGTGCATGTTGGTTTAGAATTTGTAAGAAGGTGTTGTTGAAATGTGTTACTGCTTCATCTATTGGGAGGTATTTTAGGGTAGACCAGTTATATTCTTTGAGTTCAGTTTGAAAGGAAGTGAGATTAAATGCTGTTTTATTGTATTTAGTTCGATAAGTAGGTTGTTTAGGGATGTTGCATTTTGTTTAGTGATAAAGGTAGGAGGTGGTCACTAATATTGTCAGGGAGTATACCTGTTTTGTAGGAGAGGGGATTGTTGTTGGTTAGTATCCAGTCTAGGATTGTTTGTTTGTTGGTGGATTTATGTATTCTAGTAGGGGAGTTAATAGTTTGGTGAAAGTTAAAGAGGTTAAGGTGTGTGGTGGGTTTGGAGATATGCAGGAGTTCCAGTCGATATTAAAATCACCTAGGATTATGGTTTCCTGGGGGTAGGTGCTAGAAATCCAGCAAAGGATATTTTCTAGGGTGTGGATGTTCTTGCCTGGGGGGATGTAGGAGCATATTATGTTTATAGATTTGGTTGTGTTAATTTGGAGTTTGGTGGATAGAATTTCAGCATTTCCTGGTGTGGGGGGGAAGGAGTTAATTAAAGTTAGCTGAAGTTGGGATTTAAACAGGAGGGCCATTCCTCCACCTTTTTTGTTAGGGCGGTCTAGTCTTAAGGTACTATATCCTGGGGGGGTAAATTCGTTGTCCTTTGTACTAGGTTTAAGCCAGGTTTCTGTGAGACAGAGGATATCAAAGGCATAGAAATCAATTAAGGCATGGAGTTGAGTGATTTTGTTGTTAATGCTACGAATATTAAGATGAGCAATAGAGAGGGAGTCCGAGGAAAAGTGTGGGTTAGAGTAGATGGTACCTTGTTTTAGAGGGCTTTGATTTTGGGGGGTAGTGGGGCCAGGGTTGGGGTGGATATCTCCATATATAAGTAAAAGAGTTTGGGGTGGATGTAGGGGTTTTGTATATTTGTATGGTATTAGAATGAGTCTTTTGGAGGTATTGAGTTGGTAGTGGTGGGCTTTATGGTAGAGAGGGGGGAGATAGGGACAGGTAGCTAGTATGTTAATGTGTGATTGTTTGGGTAGGGGAAGTGTAGTTGTAGAATGTTTGGTTGAAGATGGAGTTTGGAGTAGTATGAGATTTTCATAGGAGGTAAGGGTGTAGTAGTAAAGTAGAAAGTTTAGGAGAAGAAGAGGAGAGAGAGTTTTTAGGGTTGAGGGCATAGTTTTATAGAGTAGGAGGTTAGAGATAAATGGTTTGTAGGGAAATAGGAGGGAAGATTTCAAGAGAGGGTGTGGTTAAGGAAGTGAGAAATAAATGGTGGATAAGTTGGAGAGATGTTATAGGTTGGTGGGTACTAGGGGGTGTGTCTCGGGAAGTATAAAGGTGGGACCCCTGGGGGTGGGGGGGAATGGGGGGTAGGGAAGGGAGCGGAGTGAGCGTAGCGAACGGAGCGGGGAACAACAAGACGACCAGTAGCAGAAAACAATCAGTCAGGAAGTAGAGAACAGGTGGAAAAGTAAAGGTGGGTTAGAAAGGTAGGGAAGACTTGTGTGGGGTTAGTAATAAAAATGCTGTATAAGGTAAAAAAGATGAGTTTAAGAAAGAAAGAAAGAAAACAAGATAAAAATCAGGTTAGAACAATAAGCAGAGCAGTAGGAATTACTAAAGATAGTGAAAGTAGGAGAAAGAAATGACAAGAGCGCCACCTAGTGGCCAGGTAAAGGAAAGAAATAAAACAGACAAATTAAACTGGAGGTTAACTAAGTATGAAGAGCAGGAAACAGGGAGGTATAAGTAAGGGTAAAGGCAGAACAGAGGTGTGACCGAGAGGGGAAAAAGGCCAAAACTAAAAAAGGGGGGGGGGCTGCTGGTTTACCTGGGTAGGGTAAAAAAATGTACTGGTGAGTAGTATTTAATTAATACAGTAATAGGACATACTTTCAACAAATATCTGGGAGGACAGTCTTTGCTTTTAAGGATGTAGATTCCTATTCAGGATACTGTAGATATTGAGATGTCCACAGGGCCTCTTAGGTTAATTATGGATGGGAACCCTGGTACACAATCTGTGGAGTAAGCTATAGGTAGAGAGAGGAGAGAGAACAGGCACAGGGGAGAGAAATGGTTATTCAGTAATATTAAAGCACATCACATTTAGCATAATCCCTTTTAAATCATCAGCAGTGAGGCTTAATAATCAGAACATTCCAGCATACAATAGGTTACAAAGTAGCAGAGAGCAGTACCTATTTTTAGCGTACACACTTAGAGACTACAGACTTAGTGGACTAAAACGCCAGTACAAAATTCCTCAAAACACATTACATTTAGGATTGCTCCATTTAAATAATCAGCAGTGAGGCTTAATAATCAGTATACTTCAGCATACAATAGTAAGGAAGCAGGACCTTATCTTAGCGTACACACTCAGCGACAATATACTTAGTGCACAAAACGCCATTACATTTATCTAAGTTAAAGTTATTATGCCTCAATCCTGATGTGTTTGTACATAATAAAGCTGCTTGAACAGAACCCAAACAGATTTGTCTATTTTATCCTGACTAGATGAGTGACCACTGCCATTTAAACAGAGGCTACAAATGTAATAAAAAATAATATGAGGGCAACGATTCAGGAAATATGCAAACACTATAGTGTGTGTATATATGTTATAATTTGCATGTGCTTCCTGCAGAAACAAGTGAAGGGCAAATCCCAGAAATAACCCCATAATGGAACTGTAATGTAAACAAACTATACAATAAAAGTAAGAAAATATTGACCAAAAGTAAGAAGAGCCATTCCTTCTACTGGCAACACCAACCAGGTGGCCAGATACATGACAAATCCCCCGGTCTGCCCCAGCCATTCAGGTCTCATTTCTGTGCCCTGCCCCCAACCCTCCTTTAACATATTTTATTTAAAACAAACAAAAAATCTTTTAAACTGTAGCAAACGTTTGCTACAGTTTGTACTTACCTGTACAGAGTGCTTCAGCGCTCATGTTTTAGTTTTTTTCTTTTTAAACTGCATCAAACTGCTTGCTACAAATGTAGTAAGCAGTTGCTATAGTTTATACCCTGCCTGCAAAGAGCACTTCAGTAATCATATTTTACTTTAAAAAATCTTCTATTTAAACTATAACAAACTGCTTGCTACAAATGTAGCAAGCAGTTGCTACAGTTTATACAGTGCTTGCACAGAGCACTACAGCACTGAGGTTTTAGTTTTACTTTTTTTTTTCTTTTTTTTTTTACTTTTAAACTATAGCAAACTGCTTGCTACAATGTTGTAAGCAGTTTCTACAGTTTAGACCACACACACTATGTGCTACTGACCTCAGGTTTGATCACAAATGCAATACCAGCTTTTAAAAGCTGGCATTGTATTAAAGAGTGATTGGGATGGGCTGATTGTAGCTCCGACACTTTGCGTCTGGGACAGTAGCCCTCTTGCCCTGCCCTAGCTATGCTACTAAAGATAGCCACCCAAGCTAAAGATAATCACAAAACCTTTTTAGTTACATTTGAAATATCAGGAGCATAATGCAACAACATGCTGGGCTGATTGCTACCTTTACTGAAGCTAAAGATATTTCTAACCTGCTGACTGATAAATTCAGCTCAGACTTTACTGCTCCTTCTGTCTATCCCATAAAAACTACCTGAAACTGACAACCCCAGCTATCAGACATGGTCAAGTTCTAAAAATGCTTTTAAAAACTAAAACTATTGCATCCATGGGTCCTGACAATATCCCTGGATATCTTAATGAGCAAGAAGCATGATTTAGCCACCCCAACAACACTGTTCAACATCAGCCTCCTAACAGGTTTTGTACAAAGTGAGTGGAGAAAGTACAGTTATGTACACTTACCACATATGTAGATGTTTGAGTGTATTCACTGTTGCAGTCATCACACTTGGGTTTTCTGCCTGCAGGTAGCCCTCCGTCGGCCTGAATACCAGAGACTTAGTATTTCTGTGTCGGTTGCTGTTGCTCCTGGACTGATGCCAGGTAGTCAGGGGTATAAAAACAGGCAGCCAACGCCATTACATCAGTTTTTCTTGCCCCAAATGTGAGGAGCCCCGCAAATAGGGAGCGAAGTTATGGTGGAAAAAAAAACAAAACAAATGACACCACCTAGTAAAAAGTAAATACCAATAGCCCTGTAAAGGATGAGTAATAGAGACAGAGAAGGGGGGGGGGGGACAAGGGGGCTGGAGTGTGGGAAACCAGGACTGCAACAGTGAATACACTCGAACATCTACATTTATGGTAAGTGTACACAACTGTACTATGTTCTTCATGTTTCACTGTTGCAGTCATCACACTTGGGTTGATTCCCAAAGCTGAAGAATGGGTGGAGGCAGTCAAGAAGCATTGGGGCTGGCTAGTATGCCTTGCAGGACAGCTGTTGCAAAACCCGCCCTGGATTTGTAAAAGATAGGCAGGTGGTAATGCTTGGTGAAGGTATGAACAGAACTCCAGGTAGCAGCTTCCAGAATATCCCTGGTAGGGACTCCCCTGAGGAATGCTGTAGGGGTAGAGGTTGCCCTAGTGGAATGCGTTCTGACCCCCCCTGAGGGGTTGATTTCCCATGGTGTTTGTAACAGAAATGGATACAGTGTGCTATCCATTTGGAAATAGCTTGTTTAAATATGGCCTTGACCTCTGCCCCTGGTGCAAAGGTGACTAGTAACTGGTCCGATTTCCTGAAGGGCTTAGTCCTGTCAAGGTAGAATCTGAGCTGCCTGTGCATGTCTAAAGAGTGAAGGATCCTTTCCCCTTTATTTTGAGGATTAGGAAAGAAGGTTGGCAAATGGATAGATTGGTTGAGAGCTACACTGGGCACCACTTTAGGCATAAAGGTAGGCTTTGTTCTGAGGGAGACCCTGTCAGCATGAAAAATAATGAAGGGTTCCACAGTCATAAGTGCTTGTAGCTCAGACACTCTTCTAGCTGAAGTGATGGCCAGAAGAAAGGCTGTTTTCCAAGAGAGGAATTTTAACTCTGCTGATGCTGCAGGCTGAAAGGGGGGGATGTTAGCTTTTCCAGTACAAAGTTAAGGTCCCAAGCAGGGGTGGGTGCTCTCCTTGGTGGCCTTAAGTTGTTGGCCCCTCAAAGGAACTGTTTGATGAGTGGTGAGAGAAGAGAGGTGGCTCAGTGTTGTAATGAGCCGAGATGGCAGAGGCATGGATCTTAATGGAAGAAAAGGAGAGGCCTCTGTGGAGTAGGTCTGCTAGGTAATCCAGGATGAGAGGTAAGGAGTAATCCTTTAGTGTGAATCCAGGAACAATACCTTTTCCAGTTATCAGCATAGGATTTCCTTGTACTGGGTCTTCTGGCATCAAGAATGATGTCCAGTACCTGCTTGCTTAGGCTGGTCAATGGGGGAGAATTCAAGGAATAAGCCAGGCTGCAAGGTTCAGGGTCTGCAGTTGCGGATGCAAGATCTGTCCCTCCTGCTGAGCGAGGAGGGTTGGGATCTGAGGTAGGTGCCATGGTGGCACCAGTGACAGGCCTTGCAGTAGAGGGTACCAGTACTGGCATGGCCAGTCTGGGGTGATCAGGATTGCCCTTGGTCTGTCCTGTCATATCTTGAGTAATACTCTTGTAAGAAGAGGCAGAGGGGGAAAAGCATATATTGAGAGGTTTACCCACTGGAAGGATAGGGCATCCAGTTTCCAGGCCCTGCTGTGAGGTGTCCTGGTGCAGAATTTACTAATCTGGTGATTGTAGGGGGAGGCAAAAAAGTCCACCTCCAGGATCCTCCATTTCTGCGCTAGCAGGCTGAAACTGTTGGGGTCTAATTGCCACTTGTGGGGGTCTAGGAGATTTTTGCTTAAGTCATCTGCCAGAGAGTTTTGTTTGCCTGGCAGAAATTGAGCTTGCAGATGAATATGCATGCCCAAGGCCATGTTTCACAGTGTCATGGCTAGTCTGCAGAATGGGTTCCCCCTTGCTTATTGATGCACCACATAATTGTGTTGTTGTTTGTTTTTATTAACAGGGGTCCTGGTGAGAGTAGGGATCTGAAAGCTGTCAGAGCATGCTGAACAGATAGCATCTCTTTTTGGTTGATGTGCACATGAATTTGACTTGGGCTCCAGTGGCCCTGAATGCACTTGTCGCTCAGATGTGCCCCCCCCCAGGCATAGTGTGATGCGTCTGTGGTTAGAGTCTGGGCAGCATGGGGTTGTGTAAAGGGAAGCCCCTTGTTGTGATTACATGCTGCTGCCCACCAAAGAAACTCTGTCCGTAGACAAAGTATGATAGGAATGAGAATATTGGCACCGAAGACTTTTTAAGTACCAATCAAGTTTCCTCATATGCAGTCTGGCATATGGAATTAGTAGAATGCAAGAGGCCGTGAACCCTAGAGCCTGCAGGATTTTCCTTGCAGACAGCTGGGTTCTGGTGGCCATGAAGTAGCCTGTTAGGCTTGTTTTTCTGGAGTAAGAATGCCATCTGGGATGCTGTGCCCAAGCTTGCTCCCAGGAATAAAATCTTTTGACTGGGGACTAGATTTGATTTCTTTTCATTGCTAGTGTACCCCAGGGAAGTTAGAAAGTTCTTTACCAATGTCAGGTGCTGCAACAGCTTTTCCTGACTGTCTGCCTGAATCAGGCAATTGTCCAAGTAAGGATATATTTGAATCTTTCTCTGTCTGCAATAGGCAATGACTGGAGCCAAGCATATTATGAAGACTCTGGGAGCAGTGGATAAGCCAAAGGGAAGTGCAGAGAAATGATAATGCATAGATCCTGCCCTGAAATGTAGATATTTCCTGCATGATTCCCTGAAAGGGATGTGCAGATAGGCTTCTTTTAGGTCTAGGTTGGCTAACCAGGCCTCTTTGGGCAGCATTGGAAGAAGTTGCTGAAGGGTGAGCATTTTGAATTTTGGTAGCACCAGTAAGGTGTTGGATTGGGTGCCAAGGGCTCTCTTTTCTGGGTACCAGGAAAAGTCTGGAATAAAACCCTTGACCCATTTGTTCTGCAGGAACAGGTTGAATTGCCCTTATGGAGAGCAGGGTTTGAACTTGGTTTTGTGCCTCTGCCCACTGGTTTGGAGGAAAGTCTGGGAACCCTTTCGAGGTTGGCAGTGTGTGGAAGTAAAATTTGTACCCCTGGGATACAATGTTGAGAACCCATTGGTCTTTGGTGATGTAGGTCCAGTTTTTTGTATGGTGGGCAAGTTTTCCTCCTAGGGGCATGCACAATTGGGCAGAGGTGAGGAGTGGAGCTGAGAAGTCATTGTGAATTCTTTCTGTAAGGGGGTGGCCTAGCACTCCCTGTTTTAAAAGTGGAGTTACTCCATTGCTTAGATCTCTGCATACCCTGAGACTGTAATCTGAGGGGTATGTTTCCCCTGGATCTAGTTTGAGATGGCCTTGAGGGGGATGGAAAGAACCAGTGTTTTGAGGGGCAATGCCTACTGAGTCTTGGAGGCTGCACTTGCAAAAAATCTTTGACTGTCTGCATAGACTTAGCTTTTTCTTCCATAGTTTTAAGAACCTCTTCTGCTTTTGTGCCAAACAAATTGTCCTTATTCAAAGGATAGTCTAGTAATTTTGATTTGACATGCTCTGGCAAGGTCTGTTCCTTAAGCCAAGCATGCCTTCTCAGTACAGAACCAGTGACTGCCAACCTGCAAGATACTTCTAGGGCATCAAACCCACATTGCAAGGTATGCTTGCTGACTTGGCTTGCAAAATATATAAGCTCCTATAATTCTTTATTTTCTGCACAGTCTGTAAAAGTAGATAATTTTTGCTTAATAAGTTCCATAATATGTTGCTGTTATTTCAGCACGTGAAACTGGTAAGTCAATGCTCTAATGGCTAGAGTTGCAGAGGTGTATACTTTTTTACCCCATCTGTCTAAAGCTTGGGAATCCCTGTCCGACGGGGTGGGATTCTTAGCTGTAGTTGCTTTTATACCTTTAGGCCCTTGGGAAATTACCTCTAGGTCAGCAGTAGGATTTTTGAAAATAAATTTGGGAGTCAGGGACTCTGTAGTACCTGTCTGATTTCCTTGGAGCAGGGGGTAAAGTATCAGGAGTCAGACTGGATTCCATAAAGACATCATCCACAACATCCAGAATAGGAGGGATAGCTAAAGGTCTATGTTGTGGCAAATCTAAAAATTCTCTGAGTCTCTTTTTGGACTGAGGATAATCCTGGCACTTCCATTGGAAATGCTCTCTTAAAGTATGAAGGGTTTCACCAAAAGGAAAATCCTCTGGAGGGGAAGCAGAGTGAATGGATTCCTCTGCATCTGAATCCTCATAAGCAGATAAAGGCATGTCTTCATATTCAGAAACATCAGAGTCGCTGGACTCTTGGTCAGTTAAAGCTGCTGGGGACAGGTCTCTTTCTCTTTGCAGGGGAAGCTGGCTTCCTCTAATCAGCATGATCAGGTCTTCTGCCATTTTAGGCATTTGAGATTGTGGCAAGAAAGCAGGTGCTTGAGATTGGGTCATCAGTTTTTTAGGCGTAGCTCATACTCTTGGCCTTAGAAACTCAGTAGTTTTAGACAAAACTGAAGACGCAAAATAATTTGTCGGTTTGTATTGAGTATCGGTAATGCAAAGAACTTCCTCAGAAGCCGGTGCCTGAACAGTGGCTCCGGACCCATCCAAGGTAGAGACATCCACAGGTTCTGTAGTCAAAGAAGAATCTCATGGCATACTGGACTCAGAGCGGGTCTCGGTAGCTGCCTGCAAATCCATCAAAGCGGGCATCAGGGGCTTCAAAAGTGCCTCACTGAGTACCAGCAAACTGGTAACTAGCATAACGGAAGCATCGTCTGCAGTTTTGGACCTGTACAGTCTGTCTCTGTCTTTATCCTTACATTTTTTTCAGAAGATCGGTAGTCGGATGTCTTACTGAAGCCATTTTGGAATATGGAGATCGAGAGCAAAAGTATTTAGTTACAATAAGGGCCAGACAATGAAGAGTTTGGGCATTGAACAAAGCACAAAACTGACAGCGAGGAACGGCATGGTCTGGGCCTAAACAGGTGATTCATTAAGAATGGAAATCTCGGTGTGATATTTGCTTTCCACAGGTGAGACAATTGTTAACTTTTTGTGACATCGGTTAGAGCAAGAAAAAAGGATCCGCAATGGGGTACTTAGCTTTAGAAGACTTCAGGATGATTTAATTCGGAAACAAAAACTCAGGTAGTGGCCGACCGGCACTCATGTGAACTGCTTCTGCTTTGGGCTCCTTGGCAAGAAAGACTGGGGTAATGGTGTCAGCTGCATGTTTTTATACCCCTGACAACCTGACGTCAGTCCTGGAGCAACAGCAACTGACACAGAAATATTAAGTCTCTGGTATTTGGGTCGACAGAGGGTTACCTGCAGGAAGATAACCCAAGTGTGATGACTGCAACAGTGAAACACGAAGAACATTAGCTACAGTCATTCCCCTGCATAAGGGAGAACCTTTCACTGTTCTAGACAATTACAGATTCACAAATCTGACTAGCCTCATATGTAAAGTAATGGAAAAGATTATCATGAAATTAATCAACAAAGATAGGGAACTTTCAAACACTGGATCCATCACAGTTCAGATTTGTCAAAGGCAGGCCATGTTTGCTTAACCTGGTGGACTTTTTTGAAAGAATCACCGGGGCAAGCAGTGAACACTACCTACCTTGACCAGTCCAAGGGTTTTTTATTACAATCACCCACTCAGGTGTAGTAGAAAAGTTAGCAAACTTGGAATAAACCTCTGTGTTACCTATTGGATTGCTAACTGGCTCATTCATAGAATGCAAGAAATCAAAATAGCAGACGCTGCCTCCACAAAAAGACCCGTCACTAGTGGAGTCCCCCGGGGTTTGTTACTAGGACCTATCTTGTTTGACATCTACTTTTCTGAAGTAAAATCCAATGCTAAAGGACTCTGGCTGATTAATTTTGTGGATGACTGCAAGTTGGGTGCAGTTGTCGAATCCCTCAAAGACTTATCCATCCTGCAGGAAGGATTATGCCAAACAAATAATTGATGCCAGAATCATGGACTTAAGCTAAATGCCCAAAAAAATGCATTAATGCCCATCAGCATGCCGATCACTGAGGTTGTCCTCATCCTTGGTGGAGCTGGCAGTGACCAAGGGCGATTCTGCCACTGGAGATGAGGATGCTTCCTGGCTGGCCTCATCTTGTCATAATGTGGCATCCTGCTTCTGAAGGGTTGGATGCAAAAGCATCTGTAGAAGGGGATGGGGATATGTTCATCACATTACTCATGTTTACCACTGACACAGAGATCCTCCACTGGCCCAGGATTTAGCTGACATCATCACTGGTTCCTGACAGTTCCCTGACATTGGGCAGACTGGTAAATCTGACAAAACAGCACCTGTAAAAAGACATAAGTGTTACCCAGTCTCTGAATGAACCCTTCACCAACATCCATAGTCCAGTGAGAATGCTCCTATATAACAGAGTGCTATAGACAAGAAAAAATATGATTAAAATACCTTAAGCAAACTACTATTGTAGTTGTATGCCTGATGTTCCTGTAACAACAAAAAGACTCTGCAAGCTAGTTGTATGGCCCCGAGGATATTGGGTAGCATGGGTGGTAAACACATGTTAAGACACATCCACCTAGGGCATCGACAACAGTTACATGAAGTGTCCTTTGTAATTTGGCTCCCAAGTCTAGAACCCCACCGTGGATAATGGAACTCTTCTGATCCTCCAGGCAGAGATATCAGGAACTCCTCTGTGTCCATCAGCAATGACTCTGATTGTGCACCTCCCCAACCCATGACCCTGTGCTCCTATGCCAGTCACATTGCCTTACTAGATGCAGAGGTAAGCATCTCACTGACCCTTCTACAGACTTACTCAGATGTCTGATTTTGCCCATTAACAGCATTTATCTGATGTATAATGTCCTGCCAGACACTCTCAGGAAAGGCCATCTTGGTCAGCTGTCTCATTCCAGAACATCCACTAACTATGATCATGGACTGCCTGTAACAGGGCACCATTCTTTGCCTGTGAGAATTTCCCTTTGTGGTGATAATCACCTTTGGATGTGGCCACCTGTAATATTAAAGAAACATCTGTTTAAGCCAGCGACATGTCATGCTCACTATGTCCTTAATCATCAAAACATGAATGTGGCCAGTGTTAACAAAATGCTTCTTACGTGACAATCATGTATGTAAGACTTGCCACATGTACAGTCTCTGGGTGCTGCTTAAACACAAGCCAGGAAGCCCCATTATTGAACATGAAACCTTGCAGGAACACAACCTTATCTGCAATAGCTCATGAATTCCATATGTCTTTAGGCCAGGGTGGCAAAGAAAGTACCTCTGTCTGCACTGTAGATGGTTACATTATGTTACTCTTCAATATTGTGAAAGGGCTACAAGCCCAGCAGGGTATTTGCCTGTCACTGAGTGACAACCTCCCTGATAATGAGATAAGACAGTACATTATATCCGCCCACCATGGTGCACTTGGTATGTGACCCCACACAGTACTGTTTGGACAGCCCAAAGGTAAGCTGCAACTCATGTCAGGGATCTGTCAGAATGTAAATGCATTTACAGGTTTATATGTTAATAGTAGGCTGTTGACCCAGTGGATCATTTGTAGCCTAGCTAAAATATCCCAGTGGATCATTTGTAGCCTAGCTAAAAGATTCTAAATCATGAGTACCCATCGATACAAATAATGTATATCTTCTTTCAGCCCCTTTAAATGGGTGCCTAAAAGTTCAGACCTGGAATGTATTGATAATTTCCCATCCTTTCATCTAGGTTATTCTTAAAGGTGGCCCTGGAGCTAGTTTGCTTTATGTGCAAGGGAAGTCTATACCATAGAAGAGGGATTCTTTAGGAAAGATATCTATCCGACCAGAAGGTCCTATTTATATTATGATCTCTTAAGGGGGTGTTTAAGGTGGTGTTTGTCTTGTGGATGTGTAGGAGGTCACATAGGACTGGATACTTTGAGGCTCTATAGGCTAGACAGAGATCTCCCAAAGAGTCCTTATGAGACAGAAAAGAGATACAGAGAGAGAGCTTTAAGGTGGTCAGTGTAGCTTAAGGTAAACATGCTGTTGATTGTCTTACTGTGACAACACCATGGTCTCTAACAATGAGTCATACTTTTAGACTAGTTCCTACAAAGGGGCGGCATTATACTCTATTATAGGTGTGATGAGGGAGGAGTAGAGAGGAATGATGACTTTCTTAGACCTTAATGATTTACCCCAGTGATCACTCTGGCTAGATAAAAGGATTTCCAAATGACAGAGGATACATGCTGATCAAGGGATATTTCACCGATGATGAAACTGCCCAGGTCCCTAACGACTGGGTCAGTTTTCAAATGGGTTTCACTTATGTGGTAGGTGCAAGTGTGCCATGTTTACCAAAGGGTACAATTCTGTATTTCTTGGCATTCATTTAAGTATAATCTACCAGCTGCTTATCAAGCACAACATTTGGATTGAGTTAATAAGAAACATTGTACTTGACAAGTAACTGGTATATTATTTTGTTTTGTTTTTTGGAGGGTTTTAGTGTTTTTTCGGATAGTCATTCAGTTTAAGACCATGTTCTACTCACCACTTGTGCATTTTAGGTCCTCCTAGAAAATCTACAAATCAGATGGTCACTAATTAACTGTGTGTGCATGTCTGTGTGTTCAAATGGATGTGTGTGTGTGTGTGTGTGTGTGTGTGTGTGTGTGTGTGTGTGTGTGTGTGTGTGTGTGTGTGTGTGTGTGTGTGTATACAAGAGAGTTAGAGCATATGTATGCCTATGTGTATTTCAGTTCATTCATTTTTTTTCTGATATCCACTTTTGCTGCCAGTACTGTTTTAATTTTGCATAAATACTTTATAAAGTAGCATAAATTTATTTTAGACAAGAGGCCACATGTTCCTTGCCAATAACTTACCTAAAAGTTTACTAGCCTTTTCAAACAGGACAAGATCTGAAGTCTTGATTCATAGGTATGTACCAGGCTAATGAACACAAGGGCCTTTTTAAGCCTAGCCATGCATCCCAGATCTCTGAGAAGTTGTGTTATCCCAGAAAGTGCAAACAGGGGCTTGAGAGATGAAACATTTTCAACAGGGGCCTGAAAGATGAACTATTTACAGGCTTGCCTGTGTCTGTTAGAAACAGGTGCTAAACCAGGGTTGAATTTCCTGTTCCCTATCCAGCTGTCCAAGTTACACTTTTGAATTGGGTTAGGAGGAACTCTTCTACACATGGTTGGGGAGTCTGTTCCAGAGAAGGGATAGTCTCTGGGATACATGCTTGTCTTTCCCAGCAGGTCTTGTTTATATTACAGGCAAAGTTGAAGTCTTTAGAATGGATAATTCTGGTGCTGCTTGTTTTGCAAATATGCAGGAGGTCCATCAGAGTGGGGTCTGGCAATGCCTTGTATGTCAGGCATATATCTCCCCTCAACAGCCTGTAGGAGACAGAATACAGGGATAGAGCCTGGAGGTGGTCTGCATAGGACATGTTACTTACCCCCTGTATTCTTTTAGCGAGGTACCTCCGTGGATGTTGCAATTGTTGGATATGCCTGGTTGCGTACATACCAAAGTGGACATTGTACTCAATGATAGGTCTGATGAATGCGAGTACAATGGAACAATGACTTCCTTGGACCTAAATGCTGTACCTTTGTTTATAAGTTGCACAACATATAATGAGGGAGTGTCATAGGGTACCAGTCAACTTGTCTAAGTTATGCCTGAAGGCTGCAATGGCATTCCCATTGCTTGAGATGCAAGGGGAGTCTATTCCAGAGGAAGGGGAGGTGCTGGATGATAAACTTATTTCTCTGTTTAGTTTTATTTATTTCCTGATACAGATTGTGATCTCTTATTTTAGTGCTATACTTCTTCTTTTGGCTGCTCCCGTTAGGGGTCGCCACAGCAGATCAACTGTTTCAATTTCTTCCTGTCCTCTGCATCTTGCTCTGTCACACCAACCACCTGCATGTCCTCTCTCACCAGATCCGTAAACCTTATCTTAGGCTTTCCTCTTTTCCTGTTACCTGGCAGCTTCATCCTTAGCATCTTTTTCCCAATATACTCTGCATCCCTCCTCAGCACATGTCCAAACCAACGTAATCTTGCCTCTCTGGCTTTGTCTCCAAACCTTCCAACCTGGGCTGACCCTCTAATATACGTATTCCTAATCCTGTCCACCCTCGTCATACCCAATGCAAATCTTAACATCTTCAACTCTGCCATGTCAAGCTCTGACTTCTGCCTTTTTGTCAATGCCACTGTCTCCAACCCATATAACATAGCTGGTCTCACTACCCTCTTGTAGACCTTCCCTTTCTCTCTTACTGGTACTCGTCTGTCACAAATCACTCCTGACACTCTTCTCGACCCTCTCCATCCTGCCTGTACTCTCTTCTTCACCTCTCTTCCACACTCACCATTACTCTGAACTGTTAATCCCAAGTACTTAAACTCATCCATCTTCGCCACCTCTACTCCCTGCATCCTCACCATTCCTCTATCCTCCCTCTCATTCACACACATATATTCTGTCTTATTTTAGTGCTATACTAATATAAAAATAGCATTTATTCAAAAATATTAAAATAAAACTCTTGTGTAATCCTTTAGGTAAAAAATATAGATATGTAATACACTAAAAGGCATAATTTTGATCTTAGAGATGGACTGTGAAATAAAGCAAACAATACATAACATTACTGTTTTCTCTGAAAGTGTTTGCAAACTTTCAGGATGATGTTTTTAGCACTTGAATATGAGCTAAAGATGTGACAGGTGACATTTATCAAATCTCAACTGAAGTGTGTGTTTTTGCTGAACAAATGTGAAATCTGGTTTAGGGAGGGCCATTTGAAAAATGACACCTGTCACATGTCATGTTTACTAAAAGATGAAGTAGCAGAATTATTGTGAACATGCAGTGGTCTGAATAAACATTCAGCAACATTGCTACTATTCGCTTTAGTTCTTGTTTTGAGACTGAAACAAAGTTCTTTTTATTATTGCACTATATGAAAAGGACAGGAGCCAAGCATGAAATCTTTTCCAAAACATCATTTTGATATTAAACACAGTGACAGGTTTAGACATAACATGAATAACAATTCAAGCTGTTTCATCAAATTAATTTAACATGGGTATAAATGTCTCAAGTACAAACTTGGTATTTAAAGTTTCAAAACACCATAACTGCAAGCTATCATAAAAAAAAAGAAAAAAAAAAAACAGACTGCATTAAAGGAGCCTCCTTGACTTAAAAATGGGGATCAGTAAAACTGAAAGAAATGTAATAGTGTAGTACTGACTGCATTACACATGTACTTTAATTCAGACGTAGCTCAGTCTTTGAATTGAGGGATCTTATTTTTTACTCTTGCTCAAAACAGGCACAACCTCAGAGTCAAAATTTGCAAGAAGAGAGGAGTTGGAGAATAATCCACCACTTTGGGGTGGAAAAGGGCTTGCTGTCCCACAAAAAGCAGTTTTATCACTTATTTTTCATTGGCTTAGTTGGGTTCTGTTTTGGGATTTTTTTTTTACTTTGAATGAGTTCCATGGGTAATGCCCATATAGTACACAGTGGGAATGCACGTATAGTACACAGTGGGAATGCCCATATAGTACACAGTGGTAATACTCGTATAGTATGCAGTGGTAATGCCTGTATACTACACAGTGGTAATGCCCATATGATACATATTACTAATGCCTATAGACTACACAGTAGCAATGCCCGTATACTACACAGTGGTAGTGCCCATAGACTACATAGTGGTAATGCCCATATAGTACATAGTGGTAATGCCCATATACTACACAATGGTGATGCCCATATAATACATAGTGGTAATGCCCATAGACTACATAGACTACATAGTGGTAATGCCCATATAGTACATAGTGGTAATGCCTGTATAGTACACAGTGGTAATATCTGTATACTACACAGTGGTAATGCCTGTATAGTACATATTGGTAATACCTGTATAGTACACAGTGGTAATGCTCATGTAGTACACAGTGGTAGTGCCTACATAGTACACAGTGGTAGTGCCTGCATAGTACACAGTGGTAATGCCTGTATAGTACACAGTGGTAATGCCTGTATAGTACACAGTGGTAATGTCCGTATACTATACAGTGGTAATGTTCATATACTACACAGTGGTAATGCCTGTATAATACATAGTGGTAATGCCCTATAGACCACACAGTAATAATTCCCATAGACTACACAGTGGTAATTCCCATAGACTACACAGTGATAATACCCATATAGTACAAAGTGGTAATGCCCATATAGTACAAAGTGGTAATGCCTGTATACTACACAGTGGTAATGCCTGTATACTACACAGTGGTAATTCCCATAGACTACACAGTCGTAATTCCCATATACTACACAGTGGTAATTCTCACAGACTACACAGTGGTAATTCCCACAGACTACACAGTGGTAATGCCCATATACTACACAGTGGTAATGCCCATAGACTAAACAGTGGTAATACCCATAGGCTACAAAGTGGTAATGCCCATAAGCTACACAGTGGTAATGCCCATATAGTACACAGTGGTTATGCCCATAGACTACACAGTGGTTATGCCCATATAGTACACAGTAGTAATGCCCAAAGACTGCACAGTGGTAATGCCCATAGACTACACAATGGTAATGCCCATATATAACTCAGTGGTTATGCCCATATAGTACATAGTGGTAATGCCCGTATAGTACACAGTGGTAATGCCCATATACAACTCGGTGGTTATGCTCATGGACTACCCCTCCCCTTCACATAGCAGTCTCGTGTTTGAATTATCCCCTTAAAACTTGTGGTTAGCAACTTTACTTCCACTACCTTGCAGCAATGACAGATACTAGGCAGACTTGGGTCAGTTGTCCATATAATTTTATAAAATAATGTATCTCTTTATCTTCATTTATTTGCAAATAGCAGTTGTATTTATTTATGTATTTGTTTAGTATAAATGTTCTGGTCTAGTGATCCTTTCAGCCACAGCCCAGAGAAATGGACAGTTCAAATGACTCAAACACATTGCCATTCAGTATACAGTTGAACATTAACATTCAAATGTGAGTCCAGTTAGGTAATTACAAACATATTTGCAGTATTTTGATAACATTTTTAATTATGATTTTTCATAACCAGACAATAGATTTTTTTATGCTACGATTTGAACATTGCATTTACTTTCAGATTATGTGAAGCATTATGCTTTGTTTGATGTTGCTTTGCATAAGTGAAACCTTGGTGGTTAACAGCTCTGTGAATCATGCAATTTATTTTGCAGGAAATATTGCCCTATGGCATACTTTAGCCATCTCAAAAAGGCATTGTCATGTACTTGTTCAAATGGAAATGTTTCTCACTTGATGGCATAAATATACTGCACACACTGCAAGAATTAAACCATTATTACAGTTATAGGTACAGTGAAGCCACTGTAAGGGTTGACTCAACAAAGTACAGTTGTGTACACTTACCATGAATGTAGATGTTCGAGTGTATTCACTGTTGCAGTCATCACCTGTGGGTTATCCCTGCTGTGGTAACCCTTGGCTGGCCCGAATACCAGAGTCAATGTTTTTCTGCGTCGGCAACTGTTGGTTGTTGACTGACGTCAGGTCGTCAGTGCTATAAAGCAAGGCAGCCGATGCCATTACATCAGTTTTTCTTTCCCTAACCAGTCAGAAGCCCAAGGAAATATAGTAAAGGGGTCCTGGTGGCTAAAAGCCACCATAAGAAGCTTATGTCTCTCTAAGGAAAGAGGATATAAGGGAGAAGGAGGGAGGGAAACTGGGACTGCAACAGTGAATACACTCGTACATCTACATTTATGGTAAGCGTACACAACTGTACTATGTTCTTTGTGTTTCACTGCTGCAGTCATCACCTGTGGGAGGATTCCCAAAGCTGAGGAAAGGGGTGGAATGATTAGATAGAGACCTAGGCATGGATAAGCATGCCCCGCAGAACTGCAGAGGCAAACCCTGCCCTAGCCTTAGAGAAAAGACATCAGTGGTAATGCTTTGTAAAGGTATGGACAGCGGTCCAAGTGGCAGCTTCCAAGATGTCTCTGGTGGGAACTCCTTTGAGGATGCTGTGGAAGTGGAGGCTGCCCTAGTGGAATGCGTATGACTAGACTAAGGGGGTGGTTTCCCATGTAATTTGTAGCAGAAATAGATGCAGTGTGGTATCCATTTGGAAATGTTTTTTTGGAAATGGGCTTTCCCTCTGCTCCTGGGGCAAAGCTGACAAGAAGTTGGTCTGTTTTCCTGAGGGGTTTAGTATGGTCCAGGTAGTATCTGCGCTGTCTGTGCATGTCTAGTGAGTGCAGAATTCTTTCCCCCTTGTTTTGGGTTAGGGAAGAAGGTGGGTAGATCAATGGCCTGGTTGAGAGTTACATTAGATACCACCTTGGGCATAAAGGAGGGGTTAGTCCTCAGGGAGACCCTGTCTGCATGGAAAATGATGAAGGGCTCAATGGCCATCAGTGCCTGAAGTTCTGAAACCCTCCTGGCTGAGGTGATAGCTAGTAGGAAAGCAGTTTTCCAGGAGAGGCATCTCAGTCCTACTGAAGCAGCAGGTTGGAAGGGTGGCAAGGTTAGTTTTTCCAAAACATAATTCAGGTCCCAGGCTAGCGTGGGTGGCCTTCTGGGAGGTCTGATATTAGAAGCCCCTCTGAGGAATTATTTACTCAAAGGATGTGAGAACAGGGGCTGGTCTGTATCAAAATGAGTTGAAATGGCTGAGGCATGGATTTTAATAGACGAGAAGGAGAGGCCACTATTGAGTAACTCAGCTAGGTAGTCAAGGATAAGAGGGACGGAAGGTTGTGAGGAACTGCCCCCTCTGGACTGGCTTCAGGAGCAGAATCTTTTCCATTTCCCCGCATAAGATTTTCTGGTGCTGGGCCTTCTGGCCGCTGTGATAATGTCAAGGACCTGTTTGCTTAACAGGGGTCCATTGTTTGCTTTTAGAGTATTAGCCCTTGTTCTTGGGACAGGCCCCTGCCCACCAGAGAAACTCAGCCCTTACACAGGGGATCAGAGGGAGAGAGGTGTCTAGAGTCTGACAGTGCTGACACCAAAGTGTGTTGTTGATATTTTAACATATGGAGCTGACAGTTGAGTGCCCTGATAGCTAAGGTTGCAGAGGTGTATACATTTTTACCCCACCTGTCAGGTTTACTGGGAGCAGGTGGGAGGGCATCAGAGGCTAAGTTGGATTCATGAAAAACATCATCCACCACTTTTAAGATGGGGGGGTGGCCAGGGATCTGTGCTGGGGCAGGTCTAGAAACTCTCTTAGTCTTTTCTTAGACTGACAGAAGTCCTGAGATTCCCAGTGGAAATGTTCCCTGAGGGTGTGAATGGTTTCCCCAAAGGAAAGGTCTTCTGGTGGGGAGGCAGAAGGAATGGATTCCTCTGCATCTGAATCCTCATAAGCAGTCAGAGGTTGTTGTTCCTCTTCAAAATCTGAATAATCAGATTCCTCAGAATCCTGTTCTATCATTAGTTCAGGAGAAGGGTGTATTTTCCTTTTAAAAGTTGTGACCTGACTACCCCTGATATGGGAAATAAGATCCTCTGCCATCTTAAGCATTTGGGCTTGGGGTGGTGGAGCAGGAGTAAGATGGTGGCTAGAGGTAGATTTTCTAGGAGTGGCCTGGCTTCTAGGCCTAACAGTATCCATCAGTCTGAGAGAAATGGTAGTCGGATGAGAAGACTGGACCCAACCGAGGCAGAGACAACCAAAGGCTCAGAAGACGAAGAAGATTTCTGTGGCATATCAGATTCTGAAAGGGTCTTGATAGAGGCCTGCATAGATATTGTATCGGGCATCAAGGGCTGCGAAAGCGCCGCACTGAATTCTGGAGAACTGCTTAGCGGTAACATTGTCAGAAGGTTTGGCCTTGTGTGGTCTGTCTCTTATCTCCACATTTTTTGGAATGTCTATAGATTGTTGGCTGATGGACGCCATTTTGGAATGCGAAGATGGAAGACGAAAATACCTGTCTACAATAAGAGCTCTACGACAAATGGTTCTTGTGTTAAAGGGGGCACAGAAAAAGCAACGGGGGCATTGTGGTCTGAGCCTGAACAAGTGATGCAGTATGAATGAAAGTCTCAGCATGGGATTTGCTTTCCACAGGCGAGACAATTGTTAACTTTTTCAGACATTGGTTAGTGCAAGAAAAAAGGATCCCCAATGAGGTACTTAGCTTTAGACATTTTCAGCTATAATTTGAGCTCTGGTAGCGACCAACCGGCACACTTGCAAACTGCTTCTGCTATGTGCGCCATGGCAAGAAAGACTGATGTAATGGTGTCGGCTGCCTTGCTTTATAGCACTGACGACCTGACGTCAGTCAACAAGTGACAGCAGCCAACGCAGAAAAACGTTGACTCTGGTATTCGGGCTGGCCGAGGGCTATCACAGCAGGGATAACCCACAGGTGATGACTGCAACAATGAAACACAAAGAACATCAGCAACTATTTCATAAGCATCTTATAAAACTGCTTATGTGACATCCTCAGAGGAAGTTTCAAGAATGGGTTTTAGAACTTTTTCATCTTGGTCTGAAAAACAATTTTTATATCCACACTGGTAATAGTTTCACAACTATGTTAGAAAATGGTCCTGGAAAATTTCTCGTAGCAAGTTTCAAGAATAGGTTTCAAAACTGTTTTACCTTTGTCAGAAAATAAGACACCATAAAGGGTTCATAATATGTGGTCCAGACTCCTCATATAAACAGCAATATGAATAAAATCAAACTGGACTTCACAAAACAGAGTCATGGTGGGGGTGAGGCCAAGATGGGAGCTTTGGTGCCATAGACGTCAGTTCCTCTGTATTATTGCACAGTTTGTGACAGTGTTTTATTTTCACATCCAATCCAGACAGTACTAGGAGTGAAGGAAAATGTTTATTTTGTCTCAGTATAAAATTATATTAATAAAACATTAATAATTCAAAAATGCTCTCAGGATACACACACACACACACACACACACACACACACACACACACACACACACACACACACACACACACGCACACACGGAAAGAGACCTCTTGAAGGATGTCATTTTCCAAAACTACTGGGTAGGAGACCACCCCTACCCTACAAAGAAGGATTTCCAGCTGATATTGTCATCCATACAAGATTTATTCTTTGGGTAAAAAGGTAGACTATTTACGAAAGAATGAGTTTGAGCTTCTAAACACTGTGGTCCAACAACAGAATGCTCATACAGACATTACAGAAACACATATAAATGACAGAGTGAAGACTGGGTGAGCAAGAACACCACTGAAGTCTTGTTAAAACAAATTAACCAACTACGGGATAAGGTAGATCTTTAGAAAATCATAAAAGAGGAAGTAATACAAGAATTTTAGGTGTGTTTGAGAAAATGGAAGAAGAAGAAGAAGAAAACATGGTTAATTTCCTCACCAGCTGGATAATAAATGTTTTAAACCTTCACAAAGGCTAGTGATATAGTATAGAGAGAGCTCATAGATCTCCCACAAAACCACCAGTTAAGGAATAAGTCCCTGCCAGGTCTATAATTGCCCAAAACATCTCACATCTGCATAATGAACTTATTTCTAGAACTGCTTGGACAAGTCACATTCTGAAAATTCATTCTTGTGTCCTCAGATTGAAAATGACTTTTCACAAAAAAATAATGGAAAAAGAAAGCATGCTTAACACTGGTAAAGTCCCTAAAGTGTGGTATTAAGTGTCACATTGTATTTCCAGCAAGATAAAGAATCTTTCAGAAGGAACGTGTGTTTTTAACTCTTTAGACAATGTCCTTTCCCTTCTTAACTCCAAAAAGAGCAATATTCGGGAAAAACCGGACTGCAGTCATTCAAACCTAAGGAGACAAGCAGAGGGACCTGGACAGAAGACTGCTCTGAAAAAAAAGACTCGTGAAAATGGAACATTAATACGATGCAAGACTCATGAAAATGGAACATTAATAAGATGCACTTGTGTGTTTATCTAAGTAAAGTATACTTTTTGTCTCTCCAGTAAGATAAATACAGAAACCTCACATAGGACTATATTCTCAGGACTCTTTGTAACTTTTTATCCATTTCCTTTGAGGATTTAAAAATACAGGTCTTGGGAATAAATGTGATTCCTTTAATTGGTCAACTTAAATATAACACAGCCTTTCAAGCAGTGTCCTTTATAGTGCAAGGACTGTACATATCACATATCAATCCATTAATCTGAATTTTCTGAGTTTTTGAGGTTTTCTGTTAATGTGAATATTTTTCTTAGATTAAGCTCAAGCTCCCTCACTTGTTTATTCAATAAACATCAGTTTAACATGTTTTAAAAGCTCAAGATATAAAAAGCAAGCTGTGGAATCACCCCCGACCTTTCATTACAGAATAGGAGGAGCTTATAGGGTAGAGCTTCCTGTTTGTTGTATGATGGAGAAGAGAAAGAATACAGTGAGTTTACCTGCTTTATACATTAAAGTCATATAATGTCATAAATGTCTAGAATTATAGTTACATGTAAAGATATGTTCCTTACTGGCACAGTAAACAGAGCACAGTGTGAGGTGGTAGAAAGGTATGCAGTTGCAAACAGATTTGTTTTTGAATGCTAGCTCATATGTAGCAGTATGTCTATACGTAATAGTTTACTTTTTCCTTTCCCAAAGTTAAATTCCATGTTTTAACTTGATTTTATGAAGACTAAATTGCATATACAGTTGTCAACGTTTTTTCTTGACAGTCAGGAAAACTTTATTTGTATTTTAATTGTGTTGCCAGTTTAGTCGTTTATTTGTTATAGATGGCAACCTGGGAGGTGCAAAATGTGGCCATTAGTAGCCACTTAGATTGATCAAAAGTTTTCTCGAAATTCTGCTGCTTAGAAAGGTAGCAACATTAAAATTGTAGCTCCAAATTACCTGTTTAGGCTCTGCATTTTAATAATATATTTTGGAGTAAGTGATTTTTAGCTGTACAGTATTGTTAGTACACATTAGTTAAATTATTTGTGTGTGTATATATATATATATATACACACACACATGCGCGCGCGCGCGCGCACACACACACACACACACACACACACACACACACACTCATTTTGTTCATGTTCATTCACATATATTATTAATCCAATGTGACTGAAGTCTATTATGTATTACATAATTTTGAAATTGTATGCATGCGGGTGAGAGTTTGAAGTTAGTGCATTAGTGCTGACAGGTTGTCTCTTGTAGTCAATGGTTTGATTCCCTCAGACTTCCTTTGACTACATTGTAACTGTGAACAGGTTACTTTTCCAACAGGGTTCTGGCTTCTGGATTTTTTGAGAAAATGTGATAGTCTTCTCAGTAATTAACTTGCTCCTTACATGATAACTACCAATAAAATGAAAGAATAAACATCTGTTTAAATGACTAAAAACTACTGTATGACAATAAAGGAGATGAAATTAAATCAGATTTCCTTCTTTTTCCTGTACAATATTATTATTACATATTAGTTAAAGTAAGAATGCACATGGTTTAAGCATTCAGAGTTATTAAAATATTGTTATATAAAAACCTTTAGCTTCACAGAAAAATGGTGGTAATAGTGATGGATGTCAGAGTAAATGGCATACGAGTTTGCATGAAGAACTTTAACAGTCTTAAGAAAGTTAATAATGTGAATGTTGGGGGAGTATGAAGTTGGACAATTAATATAGTGAATTAAAACTGTGAAATGTGGGCAAACTCTTTCTTGTAGTCCAATGTTATTTACTGCATATTTGGTAACTACCTATGAACTTACAGATTAAACATATGTATAATGGATACAAACTACTATATGACAATTAGAAAAGTAAATTAAAACAGATTTTTTTGCTGTACACTAGTGATAGAACATATCAGTTAAAGCAAAAGTGTATATTTGTTCTATATGTACATTTAGCTTCACATAATGGTTGGTAACATCTGCAAATGTCAGAGAAAATGGCATATGACTTCAGTTTGAGAACTTGAACAATGAGAAAGTTAATTGTGTGGGTGTTGGGGAGAATCTGATGTCTTAGCAGTTGGTGGGGTGGACTGAGGTTGTGAATTGTCAATAAGTTATTTCTTGTTCTCCAGGGTTTGATTCATACAGTCTTTATCTGCCTACTATGTAACTCTAAATAGTTAGCTTGATTAACATAAACAAAAATGTCAGTCTGTGTACAACAAAAGGGTTGGGAGGGTGGCCTAATGGTTAAGATGTTTGCCTTACAAACTGAAGGTGCAGGGTTTCAATCTCACAAGGCATAATTGGCTAGGCTTAAAATGGCTCACAAGGGCAGTTAGCCTAGTACTAACCTATGAACCTATGAAAACCACCAATGTTTAAAAAAACATACACTAGAAGGCTTAGTTGGAAACCACATAAACAATAAGCAAACCAGTTGACTGCTTGCATCCCTTATAAAATATCATGGGACTTCATCAGAACAAAACAAAAAAAAAATGGTCCTTCCCTTTATGCAACCACCAATGAAGTGAAAAATAGGAATTTATCTTAAAGCTATACACACAAAATGTGACTTAAATTTCCTTTGAAATGTTGACTCATACCCTTACCATTTCATTATTTATTAAACATGCAAATTAAGTGCACAAACAATAAAATTGTTAAAAGAGTAATGATAAAAATACAATAATAATATTAAAGATAAAAATAATAGCACATTTAACTTCATCAATAAATGCACTGTTAAAGAGTTCATATAAAAATTCTATTTCAGTTTCACATAAAAGTCCTTACAATATTGCTCACCTTCCAGAGTCTTACTGTGATCAGTTCATTACCTGCTAATAAAACGACCTGATTATTGAAAGGTATATAAAATGTATAAAGTATGTGAAAAATGCATGAAGCATTGTTTGACTGTTCAATATTTTTATTGTAATTTTGCAGATGTCATTTTTAACACAGGTTTAACAGACATACATTCATTCAGGCCTGGTGGTACACCGACATTAGAATTTTAATTTCCAGAAAAGCTGTCCATATTCAAACTTGGTCTCCCATTCACTCCCACGTGGGTCCTTCCCATTCTTCTCAGTAATCTCAAACATAAACTTTTTATACTCTTTACATTTATTAGAATGCTTATACAATGCATTATTTACATTCCTAGTATTTATATCATATACATGTTTGTAAATCCTTTTCTAAACTGTTGCTCAGTTTTACCTATATAGAATACTGGACAGCTCAAACATTGAACAACATATACAACCCCATAGTGAAACAGTTACCCCTTGGTTGACTAAAAGTTACACCCAAAGCATTGTTGATTTTTAAAACTACATCCTAATACACACATTGACATTGCCTACACATACCACACTAAGTCACGCCAATCTTGTCACAAGTTTTTACTTGATCTGTTTTGTTTTTACTGTTACTCTCAATTAAATTCTTAAAGTTTCTTCCAGTTTTATAAACAAAGCTTGGCTTATCCTCTAAAATTTTGATTATTTTTCATTTCACTCTAAACATTGACCAGTTTTTGTCTATTGTTTTCCTAATATCATGGATGCCTTCACAATATGGTAGAACAAGAGATCTGTTGAGCCCTTTTGTATCCAAACTGTAGACAAACTGAGGTTGTTTTTCTCTATATCTACATCTGAAAGTGGTTTATACCTTTTACCCCATTCGTTGTATACCAATTGTTTAGGATAGCCTCTCATTAGAAACATTTTGTCTAACTTGTCAGGTTCTTCCTTATGAATGTCATATTTAGAGGCCCTTGCTATTCTAATTGCTTGCCCTTTGACAAGACTCCTTTTATGTGTAAAAAGGGTAACAACTAGTGAAAATTAAGCAAACACTTTCTGTGTATTCTAGAACAAACTTTTTTCAGTGACTAAATAAGCAGAGATGAAAGCGCTTGGAGTTATTGATGCCAGAAGTCATTATTTTACGTGACTAAAGTGCGGTTTTAATCAGAATTTTGTTTTTATTTTCCTGGACTCGCTGCTGTTGATTTTAGTTTACCATATAGCATAAGCTTTCTATTAGTTTAGAAAAGGTTAAACTACATTCTTATTGTCTAACTCCTAAAGGCTTATATAAATAAGCTCTTAGATCCAAAATTATACAGAGAAAGAAAGAACTAATCAGTCTTGCATTTGGCAAAGAGGTTAAGACTATGAGGTATTAACAAGCTAATTCCTGTGGTACAGGGTTTGATTCACCCAGCCTTCATTTGTGTGATCTTAATCACTAAATCTGGCACTGTTTGGGAGTTTTGGCTAGGTTCCTCAATGGCCCCCTGTACAACAAGCATAGTACCTACCTAGGAATATCAACAGTATATATTTTCATGGTAGTAACAGGAAATATACAGACATGGAAGAAATTATGGACTGTTTAAAAACACTTTGGGAAAATGAATGCACAAAAGAACAGTGTAGAAAATCAAAAGTTAATTGATGCCCTATTAAATAAGAATATATAATTATTTTCAGTGCAAATAAGGGAAAAATAAAAACATATTTCTGTAATAGAAATAAAGAACAAATTAAAAAGCTGAAGGAAAATAAAGCTCCTGGCAATGATGGCATCTTTCTTGAATAATATAAAATATGTCAAAATTTTTCTCTCTTGTAACTGAAATTATTTTCCAAAATTCAAACTACATTTAATGTACATCCAGCATGTAGTTATACAAGTTTACCCTTATGAAAAAAGATACAGATGTATGCTTTTCTTAAAGACTTATATTATTACTAAATGTTGACTATACCTTTTTATGTCAATCCTTGCCAATAGGTTTAAAATATACTAGCCACATCAATATTGGAAGACTAAACTGATATTATATTAAATTGGCAAATGCAGAATAAGAATAAAAGAATAATTACTTTTATTGATAATGCTAATAACAATAAACAAGAGCTATCTATAATTATCCTGTATCCAGGAAAAGCCTTTGAGTCAGTAAACAGGTTTTATTTAACTAAAATATTAGAAATATACATATTTCCAAATAATTTTATGTCTTACTAATCCTCTTTATCAAAATTCATTGTCATATTTTACTATTTGCTTTGACCATTCAGTCCATAACCAATTACATAAAATATAATAATGATATACAGTAGGATGTAAAATAAATTATTAGTATATTTCCAAAATTCAAATCCAATGTTATCTTTTTTTCCATCTGATTCAACATGTGGGTTGTCGAATCTGGTCATATCTGACTTCATCACCTTATACCAAAGTATTGGATCTGAGAGCTGTGACTCCTCCCCTACCCACAATTCCCTTGTCCTGAGTGAATACTCCAGCTCTAATTTGCCATCTGCCTAACCAGATGTGTTGACCAAGAGCTCCATTCCATTTCACAATAAGTGAAGCTTTTCATCCTCCCTATTTGAGATATTTAGGCTTGTTATGAGAATCAAATAGCATTAGGTTTTTCAAATATGTTAATAATAGTTTAGTGTATTTTTTTCCTAATATTTTGCTGTGTGTTACTGTGCATTTTCTTTGGCTTAGACTTTAGGTAGTTTAGCTTGTATAGATTAAGTTTAAAATAGTGGAAATAGCTTCTGATGACATGTTAATTTTTCTTCTGCTAATGTCAGAAAAGTCTACAGGCTTCAAGAAGTGTTCATCCTGTGGGCATAAAATCCCACCTCAAAACCCACACTCGCAGTATGTTTACTGTTTGGGGCAGGATTATAGTTCCATTTGTGCTGCCTTCAGCACCAGGGTTCTCCAAGAAAGGAAAGAGAACCTTATTATGAAAGGGCTTCTTCCCCCTTAAACAGGGTCCAAATGTGTTATTCAAAGGCACACTCTACATCTCCTTCCTCTGAGAGAAAGAGGAACAAAGAGAAAGGACGAAAGGGAAAGAAAGAGAGAATAAGGCAGACACAGATCAAAAGAGAAAACTAAGGAAGAGAGACCAGAAGACCATTTGGACAAATGTAACAAAAGATCTATGGACCTCACAGCTATTGTGGTTCCATCACCTAAGGTTTCAAGGCAGTTGAATCCTACTGTCTCCAGATCTGAACTCCATTCCCAAAAACTTAACTTTCTCTGGGGCCTATTAGCCTGCGTCTTCATTTGCCCATACTTCAGAAGATCCCTTCAAGGCCTGCTTTGATAGCCTTGTCTTTGAGATCTGGTCAATCCATTAGGAGTCTTAATGAGTTAGATGTTGACTAAATGATGAGAAGGTTTTTGAGGACTCAGATTTAGCTGAGAGTCCTCCCAGCTACATCCCTGATGAAAGGACCAGATTCAGCCCCTTAGACCCTGATTGTATGTCTTTTGATGCTGCCTCCATTTTTGGAGCTGGTGCACATTGGATTCAACCTCCCCACTTTACCAGCTTTGGAGCTGATAGCTCTGGAGGCTTTGGCTTCAACTTCTTCCCTCACTCACTCAACACTGATGCACTTGGGTCAAATAGAGTCCTGGAGCTGGGTCAAATAGAGTCCTGGAGCCAGAGCATCAGAGTCAGAGTGCCAATGGTGGAGTCAACTCCAAGATTCGTGAAGCCTTCCTTAGTGCTTGGGCCTTCAGCCCTGGACAGCTGGTTCCAAGGTCCTCCTCAGAGCTGTCAGCCCTTGGAATTGAGAAACTTCTGATTATGCTGTTTTAGGTGGCTGTTCATCAGTTCCATTGGCTGAGTTGGCCTTTGAGGCTGTGGAGAGGGCCTTTGCTGGGTCAGGATGACTGATATGTGCTCAGAGTTTGGATCCATCCAGACTCCCCTGAAGACTGCTCTTTCTTCCTCTCATGTTGGTCAAAAGTGACAGACAGATCCTATCAGCTTTGAGGCCACTCAGCATTCAAGCTCCACATCTGACTCTGATGTGTCTTCCTCAGAAGTCCCAAGGCACATTCCTTGGAAGAAGACTTGCAAGCAGAAGCATATTGACACCTCCCCTGAGTCAGTCACAGATGACACTGATTTTGATGAGGACAAAGGCTCCCCAACGTCCCCCTCAAAGACGTTTCCTTTGGAGACATCCTTAAATTAATAAAATGGAGGGGGGGGTGATCTGCTAAAACCCCCTTCTCCTGATGAGACAGTGTTTCTCAAAACTTTTGGATCCAGCCCTTAAGCATCCTGGGTTCTCCATTCTCCTGACACCTTAGTTGGCCTCATCACCCAGGAAGCCTAGAAGGAGTCTGATATGGCAGAGTCCATCCAAAAAAATGATAACATTTTAGTTGACCCCAAAAAAAGAAAGCATTGGGCCAAGGATCTCCCTGTAGATACCATGGTGGTAGAAGTCACCACAGAAAAGGAACTATCCAAAGAAAGTTCCTCTGTTCATCCCCCTAACAGGGAGTTTAAAGCACTGGACAGATTGGGGAAATGGACTTGCACTTCAGTGGTTTTTGCTCTCTATGCCCTGAACTATCTGGCACATCTGACACTTTTCTAGAGGGATTTGATCAAGGAGCCTTCAAATTCCCTGGTGGGTAACTTGCCTTCAGATATCCAGGAATCTGTGGTACCCAGTTGTCTGCCCTACATTCATCCTCAAATGTTGCCGTGAGACTATCCAATGCAGCAGATAGCACTAATATTACCATGTAACATCATCCCTAGATCTGGCTCTGCAACCTCAAGGAAAGCTTTAAGACATCCTGCATAAATGCCCCTATGATGGCTGCACATTTCAGGACAAAAATAAAGGATACACTTCCTAAGAATGAGAAGGATGGTAAGACCTTGTCTGCCATTAGAATCCATTTTTCAACTCCTCAGTGATCTTTTTCCAGGAATCAAAGAGTAGGGAGAAAAATGTTGTTCACAAAGTTTTCACCAGTTCATTTCAGGGGACAGGCCTCCCAGAGGCAATCTCATGGGACGTCACCCTCTGAGCAGACATGATCCACAGAACAAAGGTTTCCTTGGACCTTTTACAGAGAAACCTTATCAGCGTCCCTAAACATTTGCCCTACTGCTGCGCTCTGGAGGCAGTTGGGAGATGCTTCTCCTTACACCCTCTGGCTTGACAGTATATAACTTCCAATTTCTGGGAGCTAAAAATCACTACCAGAGGTTATACAATACCCTTTTTAGAACCTTTTCAGAAAGACAAACAAAATATTCTTGATACACCACCCAATCATTTGGAATCTGCAGCAACAGAATTTCTAAAGTTGCTGGACAAAAGAGTCATCCAACAGATCCCTCAGAACAACAAGGATCCAGAGTCTATTCAAGGTTCTTTTTACTTCCAAAAAAGACAGGGGATTTCAGACCAATTTTGGATCTCAGCAATCTGAATCAATACATAAAAATGACAAAATGTTGGATCGTCACAGTACAGTCCATTCTGCCTCTCCTGAGGAAGGGCATATAGATGTGCTCTATTGATCTGCAGGACACCTATTATCATATCAGGATTCAGCAGAATTCCAAGCGCTTCCTCCATTTGCAGCCAGAAGCTAATCACTGTTAGTTCAAGGCACTGACATTGAGTCTCACTGCAGCCCCCTGGGGGCTCACCAAGATAATGGCAGCCCCCCTGGGTGCCCACCAAGATAATGGCAGCAGTAACAGTTTATCTCAGACTGCAAAGGATCCAGGTATTCCTGTATTTAGATGATTGGCTTCTAACTGCTACCTCCAGGGCTCTACTAAGACATCAGGCATTCCTACTATATCTAACAACTCACTTGGGTATCTCAATAAATGTCAACAACAGCAATCTATCCCCTTTTCAGTCCATAGAATTCATAGGCTGCAACACAGACACAGTACATTGGATTGCAAAACTTTCCCCAACATGAGTCAAATCCACAAGATCCGTAGCCTTCCAGGTGATAAAACATGCCCAGCCCCAGGCTAGTTTCCATTCGTGTGGGTCCATGAGATTTCTGCTTAAGTCGTCTGCCAGTGAATTTAGTTTGCCTGGCAGGAATTGAGCTTGTAGGTGCACTTGGTAGCTCAAGGTTGTGCTCCACAGAGCCATGGCTAGTCTGCAGAGTGGGTAGGAGTGGGTTCCTCCCTACTTGTTTATGTACCACATAACTGTGGTGTTGTCTGTCTTTACCAATAGTTGTCCTGGAAGAATAAGGTCTTTAAAGGCTGTCAGAGCATTCTGTACAGCTAACATTTCTTTTTGATTGATATGCAGGTGCATCTGTCTTGGGTTCAATTTGCCCTGAATGCACTGCCCTGACGTGAGCCCCCCATGCATAATTTGATGCGTCTGTTGTTAGGGTTTGGGCGGCAGGGGGTAGAGTGAAAGGGAGTCCCTTGTTGAGGTAGCAGGCCTCTGCCCACCAACGGAACTGTGTCCTTAGACAAGGGGTGATAGGAATCATTGTTTCCAGGTCCTGCGAATGTTGACACCATAGACTTTTTAGATACCATTGGAGTTTCCTCATATGCAGTCTTGCATATGGACTTAGCAGAATGCAAGAGGCCATGAACCCCACAGCTTGCAGTATTTTCCTTGCAGATAGCTGGGATTTTGTAGCCAATAGTTTGAAGCAGGTTGTCAAATAAACTTGTTTCTCTGGAGTGAGGAATGCCATCTGGGAAGTTGTATTCAAGTTTGCTCCCAGTAATACAGTCTGTTGGCAGAGTACTAGATGAGATTTCTTTTCGTTGATGGTGTACCCCAGTGAGGTTAGAAGTTTCTTTACAAATGCCAGGCGTTGTAATAGCAAGTCCTAGCTTTCTGCCCGAATCAGACAATCATCCAGGTATGGGTAAATTTGAATATTTCTCTGCCTGCAAAATGCAATGGCTGGAGCTAGACACTTTGTGAACACCCTGGGCGCTGTAGATAAGCAAAATGGAAGTGCAGAGAACTGAAAGTGCATGGAGCCCGCCCTAAAACTTAGGTATTGTCTGCAGGAATCTCTTATTGGGATGTGCAGGTAAGCTTCTTTTAAGTCTAGGGTTGCCAGCCAGGAATCCTTGGCTAGCCTGGGAAGAAGCTGTTGAAGAATTAGCATTTTGAATTTTGGAACCACCAGAAAGGTGTTGAGAATAGAGAGGTCCAGATAGGATGCCAAGAGTTTCCTTTTCTGGGTACCAGGAAAAGTCTTGAATAAAAACCTTGTCCTCTTAGTTCTGCTGGGACAGGATGAATAGCCCTGATACTGAGAAGAGAGAGAACCTGCTGTTGGGCCTCCACCCATTAATTTGGGAGGAGGTCTGGCCAACCATTTGGCAAGTAGTTGAGCAGAGCTTGGAAGGGTTAAGGTTAAGTCATTGTGCCATTTTTCCATATGAGGGGTAGCTTACTACTCCCTTCTTTGGAAGTGGGAGCCCCCCACTCCTTAGATCTGTGCGTAGCCTGAGACTGAAGTCTTGGTGGTCTGCTGTTCCTGGGTTTGGACTGAGAAGGCCTGGAAGGGACTGGAAAGGACCAGTTTTTGAAGGCCAATGCCTACTGAATCTGGGAGGCTGTATTTGTAGAAAATCTTTAACAGTTTGCATAGATTTAGCTTTTTCCCTCCATCCTTTTGAGGATTTCCTCTGCTTTTTTGCCAAAAAGGCGGTCTTGGTTTAAGGGTGCATCCAGTAATTTAGCTTTAACATGATCTGGCAAGTTTTGTTCCTTAAGCCAAGCATGCCTTCTAAGTACAGACCCAGTGACAGCAGCCCTGCAAGATACTTCGAAAGCATCAAAACCACATTGCAAAGTATGTTTACCAACTTGTTCTGCAGAATGCATTAAATCTTGCAAGTCTTTGTGTTCAGCACAGTCAGGAATCAACATCATTTTCTGTTTAAGTAGTCCCATAATATGCTGCTGATACTTTAACATATGAAACTGGCAATTTAAAGCCCTTATGGCCAAAGAAGCAGAAGTGTATACCTTCTTACCCCATCTGCCTAAGGCTCTAGAATCTCTATCAGAAGGGGTAGGATTTTTGGCAGCAGTAGTCTTAATGCCTTTTTGTCTTTGGGAAAT
Organism: Protopterus annectens; assembly: GCF_019279795.1. Taxonomy (NCBI): domain Eukaryota; kingdom Metazoa; phylum Chordata; order Ceratodontiformes; family Protopteridae; genus Protopterus; species Protopterus annectens. The sequence goes on along the minus strand of NC_056750.1, from coordinate 73,319,156 downwards.
GGTCTCTGGATCCGCAGTAGGATTCTTGAAGATGAACTTGTGAGAATCAGGTACTCTGTAGTACCTGTCAGGTTTTCTGGGAGTTGGAGGTAAAGTGTCTGGGGTAAGGCTATATTCCAAGAAGACATCATCTACAATAGCCAGAACAGGAGAGATAGCTAGAGGCCTGTGTTGAGGCAGTCTTAAGAATTCCCTAAGTCTCTTTTTGGACTCAGAATAGTCCTGGCTTTCCCAGCGGAAATGCTCCCTAAGGGTATGCAAGGTTGCACCAAAAGAAAAATCTTCTGGGGGGAAGCAGAGGGAATGGAATCTTCTGCATCAGAATCCTCATAAGTAGATAAGGGCAAATCCTGGTAATCAGAAGGAGCAGAGATATCAGATTCCTGATCAGAGGAATCAGAAAAAAATCAGTTCTAGGTCTCTTAGAGGGGGAAGGCTGGCTTCCCCTAATTGAGGTAATAAGGTCTTCAGCCATTCTAAGCATTTGTTTTTGAGGCATATGGGCCTGAGTCAGAGGTTTGGTCAATGGTTTTCTAAGCGTAGTGTGAGTTTTAGGCCTGAGGAATTCGGTACTTATAGTTATTCATTGGTTTAATATGAAAGTCTGTAGGCCTGAATACACCCTCAAAAGCCGGTGCCTGCACAGTGGCTCCGGACCCATCCAAGGTAGAGACATCTGCAGGTTCCATAGTCGAAGAAGCATCTCGCGGCATACCGGACTCCAAATGGGTCTCAGTAGAGGCCTGCAAATCTGTAGTAGCAGGTATCAGGGGCTGCAAAAGTGCCTCACTGAGTACCAGTGGACTGGCGACTAACTTAACGGAAGCGTTGTCTGCAGTTTTGGACCTATGCGGTCTGTCTCTGTCTTTATCCTTACGTTTTTTCAGAAGATCGGTAGTTGGATGGTTTAACGAAGCCATTTTGGAGTACAGAGATCGAGAATGAAAGTATTTAGCTACAAAAATAGCCTGACGACAAATAGTTTGGGCACTGAACAAGGCACAAAATCAACAGCGAGGGACGCCATGGTCTGGGCCTAAACAGATGATGCAGAAAGAATGAAAATCTCTGAGTATTTACTTTCCACAGACAAGACAATTGTTAACTTTTTCTGACATTGGTCAGAGCAAGAAAAAAGGATACCCAACGGTGTACTTATCTTTTTTGAAGACTTTGGGTTTGAAACTCAAAAACAAAAATTTCAGGAGTCTGCCAACCGGCGCTTACGAACTGCTTCTGCTTCGGGCACCGCATGGCAAGAAAGACTGATGTAATGGCATTGGCTGCATGTTTTATATCCGTGATGACCTGACGTCATGGAAGAAGCGACAGCATCTGACACAGAAATCTGAAGACTCTGGTATTCAGGCCGGCTGAGGGCTACGTGCAGGCAGATAACCCAAATGGGATGACTGCAACAGTGAAACACAAAGAACATCTATACTATTTCCTCATGAATGGTTTCTCAACAGGTCAGTAAAAATGTTGATTTTCAGCCACTGGGGCCAGCCTTGCTGAGGTCTTTTTTCTTCATTCCTAAACAAAAAATGCAGATGTTCTACAGAGACAGTCACCAAGAGATGCTGTAGTCCTTATTTGACCCACAGGTCTCCTTTATACCTTTCTGCCAATCCCTCTTATCACCAAGTTCATTCAGAAAGCTGTAGAATGCAATACCAGGGTAATCCTCATTGCACCCTTTTGGCGTTGGAAGGTATGGTTCCCCTTTGTTTGGCCTCATCTGGTTCACCCATCATGTATTCTGGATCCATTTCTGAGTCTCCTCAGTCATCCACCTGGGCTACCTCTACTGGATCTCAAGATTCTAAAATTGGCCAGATGGTTTCTCCAATTCTGATTGCCAGAGATGACAGGCTTTCTTCTCTGATAGTCCATATCATAGCATCTTTTCAAAGAATCTTGCCCAAAAATACTTACGAGACAAAATGGAGGCCTTATCTTTGGGACTAAACCCATTTTTAGCACCTTTACCTAAAAGTTTGGCATTTCCGTTAGAATTATTCAAGGCTGGCTCAAGTAAATCTACAGTTAAAGTCCAATTAGCGGCCATTTAAAATTTTCACACAGGACTTAACAATATATCTATTGCTTCCCTCAGTGTGACCATAGCCTTCCTTAGAGGAACTTTGTTTTCATCTGATCCCTCCCTGGGATATTACTATCCTACTCCAATCACTAACCCAAAAACCCTTTGAATCAGCAATATTTGCAGACAAAGTTTCTTTTACAGAAATCTATTTTTCTAGTTGTGATTACATCTGCAAAATGTGTGCCAGAATTACAGGCACCCTTTTGTAAATCTCCTTTCCTTATTTTTCACTAGGACAGAGTGTCACTGAGGACAAATTCCTTCATTTCTTCCCAAATTAGCTTCAGTATGTAACTTGAACCAATAACCATTTTTGTCCTAATTTTACCAGCAAAGGAGAACATATTTTACAACCCTTAGATGTCCATAGACAACTCAAATTCTATCTTCACCGCACTAAGAGTTGCAGAAAATCAGATCATCTGTTCATATCCTTCTCCAAGAACAAGCTTGGACAATTGGTATCTAAGGTAGCCCTATCAAAATGGTTAGCAGACTGCGTTAAACTTGTCTGTGTTTTACTAGGTATGCATTTACAATCAAATCCTAAAGCTCGTTTTGCCAGGGCAATGGCAACTTCAACCACATTTGCAAGAAGAATGCCTGTCAGTGACATATGCGCTACAGAAGCTTGGACTTCAACTCATCCCTTTTATATCTCATTATAAGTTAGATGTGCAGTCCAGAATTCGTGCATCTTTCTACTCTGCCCTACTCAGGAATGTCCTTCCTTGAGCCCACACAGGTTCCAGTCAGCTTGGGAAACTGTCCAACATGTTAAGTCAGATGAAAAAACATCAGATATGAAAGTTATGTACTTACCAAAATGATAGATCTGTGATGTCTTTTTTTCTTCTGGTTCAACTCCCCTCCATCCTTTGCCGTGCCAAATTGTCATTGTTTCCTTCTAGGGACTGGACAGTTCTTCTGTGAAGCATGTCTGACCGCTTTGTAACACTTACATTATATATCAATTTATGTAATTGTCCTCTTTATCCTATCCCACATAGTTTGTCACCAATTTTAGTCATCCAGCAAATTCAGTCTGAGGTAATTCATGTAGGAGAGGGGAATTGTGAGTAGGGGAGGGGAGGAGTTAGAACTCTCGAATCCAGTACTGTGGTGTAAAGTGCCAAGGTCAGATCTGATAACCCACATGTTGAACCAAAGAAGGCAACACAGAGCTATCGTTATGGTAAGTATATAACTTTCATTTAACTGTTTATGATGGTTTACCTTCATTTAGTCAGAAGTCCATTGTACGACACACCAAAGTATGAAAGTACAACGGTAAGATGTGGGAATGTCAAATTCCATTGCTGCGAATTCAAATGAGCGAATGCACACTGGCATTCATTCATTTGAATTTGGCATTCCAGGTGCAGACCACAATATAGTGGGGCTAGGGACATGTACCCTTTCCTTCACTGCAGTGCGATCTCAGATTTAATATATTAAAGTAGCAGAGGGTGTGGGGTTACCCCCCCCCCCCTGCATAACGATGTTTGGAGACATTAGGAAATGTCTTCTAACTGTCACTGTTTTGCTGCAGTTTGAAATGGTCGAATCTGGGTTTCTAGTAAACCATTTTCAACATTACGATTCAGACACATTTCGAAATTCGTCATTTACAGTCGCACAACAGAGCGACCGCACATTACATTTTCAACTAAATGAAGGTAAACCATTTATGATATACTATTAACAATATTAAAATTGATTCTTCACTATAAAAAAATTAATAAAATATTTTTGAGCTGATGTCAGCTTTAAAGTTAAATCGGAATAAAAGTAACTCCTTATCAATTAACAAAGAGGTAAATTATGTCATGGAAACTAGTAACAAATGTAAATTGGCTGATAAAGAGATTAAATATTTAGGGGTTTCTGTTACATGCAATTCTAAGGAAATAGTAGCAATTAATTATAAAAATATATTAGGCAGTATTAAAACAATAAATACATGGAATAAATAATTCTTATGGAAGATAGGTTGATTTTAATCAAAATGGTTATTTTACCTAATATACTATATGTATACAGACAACTTCTTTAGTCCCTTTTAAATAACACATTAAGCAACTCAACAGCATTTGCCTGAAGTTCCTATAGTACCTTAACTAAGCTAAAATAGTTTTGGGACATTCTGTAAAAGAATGAAATTGTGGTTAAAATAGGATTACCTGGCTTAAAAACTTATGCTATAGCATCAGCTATTAAAAAAATATATGTATGGTTAATTTCTGATTATTCAACCGATTATTCAACCAACTGAAAAAAAAATCCATGAGCTAATTTGGTTAAACTCTCTCTCTCTATATATACACACACACACATATATATATATATATATATATATATGGGTCTACTTTGTTTCGTTGAATCTCATTTCACTGAATTGCATTTCACCCCGCCTACATCGCTCAAAACTCAATTACTGAAAACTCATTTCACTGAACTGCAGTTAGTATATATGGCACTGTGTAGAGTACTGTAAGGCAAGTAAAAGGTATATGCCCTCTTCCCTACTGTAGTGGGTTCCTGCAGTTAGTATAAATAGTTAGGAGGGGTGTGGGGGCATAGCCCCCACCTTATTTGTTTTATATTGTTTTTTACCAAAAACATCAAGACAATACATTTTAAACAATAGACATGCATAATTACAACACCAATGACTAACTCTCTCCAAAAGTCAATATGTACTCAAAATTAGTGGGGGGCTATGCCCCCACACACCCTAACTACAGATACTAACTCCAGGATCCCACTACAGTGGGGAAAAGGGCATATACCTTTTACTTGCCTTGCAGTACTCTACACAGTACCATAAATACTATCTGCAATTCAGTAAAATGAGATTCAGTGAAATGAGTTTTCAGTAATTTGAGTTTTCAGCAATGTGGGCGGGGTGAAATGAAATTCAATGACATGAGATTCAACAAAACAAAGTAGACCCATATATATATATATATATATATATATATATATATATATATATATATATATATATATATATAGTTCCCTTTATAATTTCAAAATACTGAAATCCCGACTTTCAGTATTTCGAAATTATAAAGTTTGGAGCTTCTGGTGTTGTGGTGTGTGAATGCATAGGTGTAAGTGTAGGTAAGTACATATGAATGTGTTGGTTAGAGGCTTTTGTGTATGTTAGTGTGTGCTTTGGCTGTGATGTGTGTGTGTGTGCAAGAGGCTGTGAAATGTGTGTGTGTGATTGTGCGATCCTGGATTTAGTATATATAAGTGGGTGGGGGGTGTTGCAGTGTGTGAATGCATAGGTGTAAGTGTAGGTAAGTACATATTAGTGTGTTGGTTAGGGGCTTTACTGTATGTTAGTGTGTGTTTTGGCTGTGATGTGTGTGTGCAAGGGGCTGTGAAATGTGTGTGTGTGAGTTACCTTTGTGTGTGTGTGATTGTGCAATCTCGGAGTTAGTATATATAAGTAGGGGGGTGCGGGGGTGCAGGGGGGCTTGCACCCCTGTTTGTCTGTAGTGCAGGATTGTTTTTTTGATTGTGGGGGGAGATTGTGTGTATGTGTATGTGTGTGGTGTATTTGCACTGTAGGTTCGCGATTTTAAATTTTGCGGTTATGGGGTTTCGGTATTTAAAGGTTTCTGCTATAGAATTTTGAAATACTGAAATTTGGGATTTCAGTATTTTGGGATTCTATAGTGAACCCATATATGTATATATATATATATATATATATATATATATATATATATAAATCCATGTATATGTGTATATATATATATATATATATATATATATATATATATATATATATATATATATATATATACACACATCAATGCATAGCATGTACGAACTTTAAATAATAATGTGAAGTGTCAAAGAAATGTTTATGTAGAAACACCAATGATCCAGCAGATTCTTCTTACATAAATGGCATGCTAAAACATTTGGAAATAATAATAAATAAATATCTTGGAATAAAAGAAACATGTTTCACATTATTCCCCACAGCATTTACACCAGCAAGCGTTGACAGTTTGAGCTTTCAAAACATGCTAAGCTTTAAAAGAAGGTGTGATGATGTGGGCAGTGCCAGCATAGCCACCTGGAGTTTTGTGAAGAATAATATGTCCTTTGAAGAGCAAAGTGATTTATACAAGATGATTGTATCACAAATGTAATAGAACTGTATGTCATTTGTATATCAAACTGCTTTGTACATATTCTTGTACTGAAAATGTATTTGTGAACTTTGCTTGTGTTGAAATATATCAGCAGAGCACCCTGCTGAAATGAAAAGAAATGTACATGTATTACTGTAACTGAATTAAATGTATATGTTTAACAGAGGATACTGGGACAGCAGAAGTTAACTTTAGGAAATGTAAGGAAACAGTAAATGAGCTGATAAGCTGTTAAAAGGCACACCACAATGCTGAATAGGTCCGGAGTCCCTAGGTCTGGGGAAGAGCCTTTGTCCATTAGCTCAGTGATAACAGGAAAGGCCCCAGGCACTGCCATAAACATTTGGATGTGTATTGTGGCCATCTGTGTTAACTTCCTGTCTCAGCTTCAAAGAGGAATACTGTGAGAACCTAGAGTCAGGTGACCAGATGAGGTCATTCTGCCAGCCCTCTTGGAAATTATTAGATATTAAAAAGAGAAATTTCAGAGTATTAAGTATTCTGTTTGGAAGCCTGGCTAGAAAGACTGCTCATGTATTTCATCTTGCCTTGCCCAAGTTAGTTATTAGGGAACAATAAATTCTTCTAGATTCAGTCAGGAATAGTGAAGCTTAGTTCAGAGAGTGTTTTTCTTTATTTGTATGAGCCTGTCCATCAATGTTAATTTCAATATTTTCTGTGATTTGAACTCTGTGGTTTACTGTAGAATATGTAAATATATATTCAATATTTTCATGTTTTTTTATTATTTATTATTAAATATATTTAATTTTTTTATTGTGGTTGGTCCTTGTAGAAAGTACTTAACCTTTGAAAGTGCTTAGATTTATTTGGTGACATTGTGTGGGCCACTCCAGAAGGCATAGCCATGTTGGTGAACTACTACCATTTGTATTAGTATTAATATTACACAGTATAATTGGATACCCTTTTAAGAGCCTTATAGTAACTGACTGGTGGCAGTGATAACTACCTTGTAGTCTGGACAAAGTTGGTAGAGTGGGTAATCTGTGCCAGCCTTTCCCAGGTGTGTGTGTGTGTGTGTGTGTGTGTGTGTGTGTGTGTGTGTGTGTGTGTGTGTGTGTGTGTGTGAAATTTGAATATTAAATTGTGTGTGTGTGTGTGTGTGTGTGTGTGTGTGTGTGTGTGTGTGTGTGTGTGTGTGTGTGTGTGTGTGTGTGTGTATGTGTGTGTGAAATTTGAAGCTTAAAGTGTGTGTGTGTGTCAGCTACTTGGGGCAGGGAAATGAAGCACTGGGTTTACAGTGAGGGTGCTGGAGGACTTGGCTTGGACACTCAGCTAAGGACCTAAGCTTACAGCTGTACTAGTGGAGAATCTTATTGGGGACATGGAGGGAGACAGATATAGGGGCATCCAGATCCCAGGCTGAGTGTGTTCCCTGTGTGCTCTTAAGGGAAATTGTACTTGATGCAGAGATGTCTGCATCTGGAAATACCGAGAGTATCCATTTGTATTCCAAGTGCATGTCCCTCTCCCTTGTCAGTGGTGAGGATTCAGGCTCCTTGATTACTGGCCAGGCATGGGGAAGACTCGTATTGGTGGCCATCACTTACTGGCAGTAGTGGTTGGCATCACATTATTTGGCTGGCAGTGGTGGGAACATCACATGCTCACACATTGATGAGCAGCATTCTGGATATTGAACCTCTGTAGCCTGTAAGTAGTTGTCACTAAAGAAAGGTGTAGTCTCAGCAGCCATACAGTAGACATTCAGTGTTTCATATCACAATACTTTTATTTATTTACTTTTTGTTAGCTCAGTTAGTCAGGGACAGCAGGCAAGAATGTCAGCAGGGGATTAGGGCAAGGTGACAAGGAACCAGTTGGCTGAGATGTGCCAAGCCAAAGGACTGGTGCTTGCCAACATGACTAAAGTGGAAATGATTGCAGCCTTAATCACAGCTACAGCACAGACCAGCAACCAGGAAGGCAACCAGTCTGGAATTGGGGATGTACAGCTCTCAGAAACAGGACAGTTCAACTTTTTCTCAGAGGACTTAAAAATCCATCTGCAGTTAAACAGACTTGAACTGGAGGCCAAATGTTTGAAACTAGAGTCATCAGAGAGACTGTGGCATTTGGAGGCTGAAGAAAAAGAGAGACTGAGATGTCTGGAATGTGAAGAAAATAAAAGACAGAGGCAACATGAAAAGGAAATGCTGACTGTTCACCAGGGTCATGGAGGTAATGGTGAAGGGAGTAACCGGACCACAGAAGCAATGAAGGTCAGTAAACTTCTTCCTCACTACCACAAAGGTGATAATTTTGATAGTTTTATTCATATGTTTGAAAGAGCATGCAAACAGTATAATGTTGACCGAGGTTTTTGAGTACAGTTCCTCACCCACTTACTCCATGGTAAAGCTATAACTTTTTTTCTAAATTGTCTGATACTGGTTGTTTAGATTATGAAAAAGTGAAGCCCTGTTTTTTACAATGTTTTAAGTTAACACCTGAAGCTTACAGAACAAAGTTTAGTGAGCATAGATGTAAGGCAGATGAAAGTGTATGTAATTATACTGCTGAAATGAGCACTTATTTTCATAGGTGGGTGAGTGGATGTCAGGTCACCAATTTTCAAGGCCTGGCAGACCTTTTGGTGAAGGAACAAACACTTTGCCCGAGGACATGAGAATTTGATTGGAAGACAGGGAATGCAACTCTACAGATGAGTTGGGGAAAAAGGGAGACCTATACCTAGCAAGCAGGGCATCACTGCACAGAAAAGGGATACCCAGTGCAGCATATGGGTATAAGGGACCCCATGGTGGGTAGCCTAAACCACCCCAACAGAGTCCGGCAGTAACATTAGAAGCCACTAGTTTAGGTACATGGCCAGAAGCAAAGGGTAAATGTTTTAAATGTAACCAGTTGGGCCATGTAGCATATAGATGCCCATGGAGCCAAGGTGGGGAACAAAAGGTGGGGGAGCTAGCAAGTGGGAATAACAGAATGTCAGTGGTAAGCTGTCTGGAGGCAACAGGGGTACCAAACTACCAGCAGAGTTTATACCCAATCGTGCAGCCTCTGATATAACCATTGTGAAACTTGCATTGGCTAAAGAGGAGCAGTACTTGCTTTGGCAGTCCACTCTAGTTAGAGCTTTAGGAGGGATCCCATTTCAAATGCCTTGTTTAAGGATATACCTGCAGATGTCTTGATAGGGAATGATTTTGATGATGCAGTACCTTGTGTGCATGAAGTGACATGTAGTCAGGCTTAGAGACAGACATGTGGGTCTGGTAACCTGGGGGAGACGCAGACAGACCACACACCTGAAGCTAGAACCAGTGATGTGGCTACTTCAGAGAGGGAACTATCCTATAGCAGTGAGACTGAAGGCAAACCACAGCTGCTGGTGGGTGCTGATGTCCCTTGGACAGAGTGACTGCAAGGGCAGAGGTGAATCGTAATACCCAATCTGACAGTGAGGCACTGCTGTCAGAGGATACCAGAGTTCCTGTGAAAGGGGAACTGGGAAGAGTTACAAAAAAACAGTTGAGACAGGCTCAGCTCTCAGACCCTACATTACAGGGCTTGAAGGAGGTAGCCAGTGAGGCACCTGATTGTCAAAGAAAAGGGGAGTCTGTATACGGGAACAAAGGGATACTGAACAGAGAGGGGACCCCTGAGGGAGGGCCAGAAGGAGAGTTAATACAACAATTAGTAGTGCCCAAAGCCTACCATTTGGCACTTCTAGCCATAGCTCATGACGTTCCCTTTGCAGGTCATATGGGCATAAAGTGTACCAAGAGATGTATTATGCAGAACCTTTATTGGCCTGGCCTGTAACAGGGTACTGCAGGAACCATGAGCAGTGCTAAAAAGTAGGTAAGGCAGGAGACAAGGTCAAAGCTCCTTTTATGCCTTTGCCTGTGATAGAGGAGCCATTTCAGAGGGTAGCAATGGACATTACAGGAGTGCTGAGTACCCCAAATTCTTCAGGAAAGAAGGATAACCTAGCGGTAGTAGATTATGGTACCAGATATCCTGAGGTGATGGCTCTGTCCTCCACCGAGGCAGAGAAGGTGGCAAATGCTTTCCTAGAGATTTACATCAGGGTAGATTCTCCAAGAGAAATACTGATTGACAGAGGTGCCAATTTCATCTCAGACCTGCTGGCTTGTCTGTGGGAGCACTGTGGGGTGAAGCAGTTAAAGACAACCTCTTACCAACCCTATACTAATGCTCTTGTATAGAGGTTAAACTCTATGCTAAAAAACATGCTATGGACATTTGCAGATCAGTTTAAGAGGGAGTGGAACAAATATTGGCCCTGTTTGTTTGCATACAGGTAGATACCCCAGGAATCCACAGGTTTTTCACCCCTTGAGTTGCTGTATGGGCTTTGGGTGAGGGGGTCTTTAGAACTGATTTGTGATGAGTGGGAGGGTGAGTGTAAATCCCATAAGGAGTCTGGTGTGGCATATGTCCTAAACCTTGCAACAAGGCTTAAGGAACTCATGGGCTTGGCCCATGAGAACCTGACAGGAGCCCAACAGCAGAAAAAGATCAAGTATGACAGGAATGCTCGAGCCAGAGAGTATGCTGTGGGGCAGCAGGTGATGGTTCTCATTCCTGTCAGACATAACAAGCAGCAGGCAGCCTGGGATGGACCCTACAAGGTGGTAAGAAAGGTCAGTGATGTTAACTACATGGTAGAACTGCTAGGTGGAAGGGGCACAAACTTTGCCATGTTAACATGATGAAACCTTACCATGATAGGGAGGCTCTTGTGCTGAGTATTTGCAGTGGATGGCAGGAGGATTCTGAGGGTGATCTGTTGACTGATCCCCTCAGTGAGACCTGAACTGACACCTCAGTGGAAGAGGTAGCAATGTCTCAGCGGTTATCCCCTACCCAGGTTCGAGAAACCTGAGCAGTGTTACAGGTGTTTGGGGTCATATTCACTGGGAAACCAGGGTGCATCCACCTGCTGCAGCACCATGTAGATACAGGGCCCCAAAGGCCTATTAGGCAGGCCCCTTGTCAGACAGACTCTGAGGGGGAAGATATAGGAGATGTTGGAACTGGGAGTAATCCAGGAGTCCAACAGTCCCTGGGCCTCCTTAGTGGTGCTGGTACCAAAGAAGGATGGCAGCACCAGGTTCTGTGTGTGCTATAGGAAACTAAACTGTCACATAGAGTCAGATGCTTACCCTATGCCTAGGACAGATAAAGCCCTAGAGGAACTGGTTGGGGCTAAGTATCTAACCACTACTGATCTTACCAAGGGCTACTGGTTCATGTCCTTGACTCCCAATGCTAGAGAGCAATCAGCCTTTGTGACTCCTTTTGGCTTGTATGAGTTCACAAAGATGCCCTTTGGGATGAAAAATTCCCCAACAACTTTCCAGAGCTGGTAGATCATATCCTAGCAGGAGGCTATGACCTTGCTTACCTGGATGATATTGCCATCTACAGCCATTCCTGACAACAGCACCTTCAGCATATCAGGGAGATACTGGGCAGACTGCAGAGGGCAGGGATGGCCACTAAGCTCACTAAGTGTCAGGCGGGTATGGCAGAGGACTCCTGCCTGCGACATAGAGTGGGGAGTGGTAAGATCAGGCCAGAATCTGCCAAAGTGGAAGCCATTCAGGCATGGCCTGCCCTGTTACCAAAAAGCAGGTGAGTGCATTCTTAGGGACAGCAGGGTACTATAGAAAGTTTCTCCCCAGTTATAGTACCATTGCTGCTCCCCTCACAGACCTGACAAGAGAAAACAGACCAGATAAGGTAGTGTGGACCCCAGAATGTGAGCAGGCATTCCAGAAGCTTAAAGGAGGTTTTGGAGTACCCCCTGTGTTAGCCAGTCTAGATTACAACAAAGAATTTGTTGTACAGGTGGATGCCTCAAACTATGGGGTGGGGGCTGTACTTAGCCAGATTTCTTCAGAGGGAGAAAAGCACCCAGTGTTTTGTCTCAGTCATAGGCTCCAACCCACAGAGAAATGTTATGCAGCTGTAGAAAAGGAATGTATAACCATAGTGTGCGCACTGCAGAAACGTCAGCTTTATCTGAATGGAAAGAAATTCACTGTAGTTAAAGACCACAATCCCTTAACATGGCTACATACAACCAGCCAGCAAAATACCAAGTTACTAAGGTGGAGCTTAGGACCGCATGCATATGACAGGACCGTACAACACCGTAGTGGGTTCAGCAATGCCAATGCAGATGGGCTGTCAAGAGAAGGAATGTTGGCTTATTTCTCTCAAGCCACATTTCTCAAGGGTCACCTGAAAAATTAGCTTGAGTCTTCGGGGTGAGGGGGAATGTGATGATATGGGCAAGTGCCAGCATAGCCAGCTGGCGTTTAGTAAAGAATGATAAGTCCTTTGAATATCAGTAATAATTTCCTTAGTTGCACCCATTTGCTCAACTTTTATTTCTGACAGAATACTCTGTAGGGAGTATATGAAACGTCTGCCACTTCATTACACTCTTAAAATGTGCAGAGAAGATAATGAACATCAAACAGTGTTATGCTTGCCAGGAGCAAAAATAGCGGATGTGGGACAAGCCTTTGAATACCCTAATGTAAGGAAGTATGGATCTGTTTTTATTCAAGTTGGTACAAATGTTCTCATCTGCAAGGACTTTGTGACTGTTAGCTTGTACAGGTGTTAGGATGTATTTTTCACAAATCACATATGAAAAGGAAAGTCAGGTCTCCATGAATGAAAAGATTTTTTTGGGTAAATACCTTCATGAAAAAAAATGTCCTACTTTAAAAATTATAAATGTGTAGAGCATCTGAGCTTAGTTTTGGGTACACATGTTTAGGCAGGATGGCGTGCATTTGTCAAGATCAGGGAAGAGAAATTTTGCAGCAGATATTTTGCAATATTTGACAAACACTAGGCGGGATTTTTGCCAGGTCGAAAATGTAACACTTCACAGATAGCAAAATGTGATGCAACTCTGATGATTGTTAATGCTAGGAGCATTAATAATAAAGTTTTTTTTATTTAAAAATTTGCTACGTTCTCACAAGATTGATGTTGTTATTGTTTGTGAAATGTGGTTAAAGAACAATGACTGGAAACCAGTTCTGTCAGGGTATAAATGTTTTTACTGTAACAGACATTCTAACAAAAAATCAGGTGGAGGTGTTGTGATAGGGATTAAAGATAGGTTCATAGGTTCATAGGTTCATACTAGGGGTTTCTGCCCCTAGCTATGAGACTTGTGATTATTACATGTTCAGTGATAATACCAATACTATAGACTGTGTAACTGTGACAATAAAGACAACCCTGGAACATATAACAATTGTTGGAGTGTACAGACTACCAAAGTCAAGTGCAGATGACCTAGAGAATTTCATACATTTTTGCATGAATATTATACATGTACAAAATAACATTTTCATATATTTTTTTGCATGAAATACAGGAGCGAAGAATAATATTACCTGGGAACTTACATTTACCAGAAATAGACTGGAATAATATTGATTCAACAACATTACTAAGGAAATTATTCACAATATACATTCAGAGACAATTCCTTCAGATGGGAATTACCTGGGAACAGAACATATTACACATTGTGTTACTAAAGAAATTACTGTTCCTTCTTTCAGGTTTTACCACTGTTGATGTGCAGTGATCATTGGGTTATAAAGGTTAATTTGTTGCTAGATAATTCTGCCAAACTAAAATCTAAACCAATGCACATAATATTAATAACAGATTATATGGAAGTAAAATAGTCACTGTGTAAAACTAATTGGAGTAATCCGTTCAGTGGAAAAACTGCAGAAGGAACATGGAAAGTTTTGAAAGAGAAATTGTTTGAATGCAAAAATTAAAAATATTTTAGCATTGCGGTCTAGGCATACAATGTTAGGAGGTTATATTTCCATAAGAACAAGATACCTGATTAAGGTTAGAGGCAAAAAATATAGGCATACAATGTCAGGAGGTTATATTTCCATAAGTTAAAGAAACCTGATTAAGGTCAGAGATAAAGAAATATAAGAAATGGAAGAGAGGTCAAACTGCAACTTTGAAAACTAAAATAAACAAATTGGACAAATAAATTAAGTATACTCTGAGACAAGATCAAGAAGAATTTGAAGAATATTTATATAAAGATATTAAGATAATAGGAAATTTTATAGATATACAAGATGTGGAAGGAGTTAAGACATGTAAATTGATAAACTGTGTGCAGATTCTAAAATTTATTCTCAGACTCAACAGATTATAGATATGTTTAGAAAATGTTATGTGAAGCAGTTTGGCTCAACAAAGGGGGTGATAAGTTGTACTAGTGACATCCAGGTAACCTCAGATTCTGAAATCAAATTAGATTATATTGAAAAAGAACTATGCAAATTGGATTAAAAAAAGCATTGGGGGGAGACAGAATTAGCAAAAATGACACGAGAACACTTCAGCAAGAACTTCTAGTACCATTATATTAATAACTCTATTCTAATCCCATAAAAATGTTAATCGGACACACTTCCTCTACATAGCTTACTCTGTATAGTCTACCCAATTACTTCCTATGACAAACATGTCACTAACATCTACTCTTCCACTAAAGCAGTCACTACCACACCTACAGAGATGCAAACATTATCATATCACCACATCTCTGTAATAGCTCCAACACAGAACTCTTTTCATTTAGATAACACAACCAACACTTTCACTGTACTTACTCCATAAATATGCTAGACTAGTACCTAAACTCACACACCTATTTCTCTTTAAGTTAACTCAACTTAAGCTAAGTGGGGATATGCATCCAAATCCAGGCCCAGCACCACACCAACAAACATCCCAACCACCAGACAATACTTTCTACCATCAATCAACATCATCAATCAGCCACATAATAACTCTGACCTTTAATTATAAATATGAATCTGAGGAGCATCTTAAACAAAATTCCTGAATTTCATGCAACCCTCTCTCTATATACTCTCCATACATAGCACCCTTAACAGAAACTTGGCTCTTCTTCTTCTTCTTTCAGCTGCTCCCGTTACGGGTCGCCACAGCAGATCAACCGTTTCCATTTCTTCCTGTCCTCTGCATCTTGCTCTGTCACACCAACCACCTGCATGTCCTCTCTCACCACATCCATAAACCTTATCTTAGGCCTTCCTCTTTTCCTATTATCTGGCAGCTTCATCCTTAGCATCTTTTTCCCAATATACTCTGCATCCCTCCTCAGCACATGTCCAAACCAACGTAATCTTGCCTCTCTGGCTTTGTCTCCAAACCGTCCAACCTGGAATGACCCTCTAATATACTTATTCCTAATCCTGTCCATCCTCGTCACACCCAGTGCAAATCTTAACATCTTCAACTCTGCCACGTCAAGCTAACAGAAACTTGGCTAAAACCCAAAATAATTGATACTGAAATCCTAAAACAAGGCTACAACATACACAGACTTGACAGGACACAAAAACATAGAGGAGGTGCAGCCATAATATATAAAGACTTTTACTGGAACAATGGGAACTTACCCCCCCCCCCCAGCCCTCATGAACTCTGAAATTTTAATCTCACGCCTCCATCTAAACTCCAATAAACACATAACAATTGTAGCAATTTATATTCCCCTAGGTAACAACCCAGCCATTATTGAAAACCTTCTTATTTGGGTTGACTCCAACTTTAACTTTAACTAGGAAACCATAATATTGGGGGATATCAATATGGACTAGTATACTTGTTCTTTGGATAACCCCTCCAACTTTATTGGCCTCTGTGGTTTCACTCAGATAATACAAACCCCAACCAGGATCGACAAACATGCTAACAAGCAGTCTATCCTGGACTGGACACTAACAAATAGATCCTCCCTTTGTTACCACGCCAGCTGCCTCTCAGACAGCCTCAGTGATCATCTATCCACATATATACTTAGACAGTGGAAAAGCATTCCAACAAACATCACATATAAATATGTCCGCAATAAAAGAAATTTATGTTCTGAAATCTTTAAAAACCTCCTACATCAATCTCACTGGACCCCCACTAACACTCCTTCAGTTAGATTCAGCAGTTCAATACTTCAATAACATTTTCCTTGACATCCTAAACAGTCTAGTACCCCCTCCATGTCAAACCAAAACACTTACCATGGCTAACTAAGGACACCATGCAGCTTCTCAAACAGAGAGACAAAACATGGTCCCACTTTCAAAACAAAAAAAAATCAAGCTTTTCTACTAGCCTACCGACAAATAAGAAACCTAGCCAAAAAACATATCAAGAATGACAAAGTTATACTATACTAGGATCCAGCAAAAGCACTGGTACAATCCTCAAAAATTCTGGGGCACCATAAATCCAAGACAATCTGCAACCTCAGCTCCCACCAACACAAATAACACAGATAACATAGCCACCCAATTTAACTTTCACTTCAATTCTATACTATCCCTATTAAATAAAATGACAGCAATACTTCCATATTTATTCTTCAGGAGTGGCAGCAAACATCAATTCCTTTTCAATTAGACCTATACAAACTAGTACCATTAAAAAAAAAATAAACAAACTAAAGCTCACATCCCTTGCTGCTGACTTACTCCCCACAGAATTTCTAAGATTAGCAGCAGATGCTATTGCATACCCAATCTCTCTCCTAATCAACTGATCAGTTTTACAGCAATATGTCCCCCAGACTTTGGGAAATCTCATATATCACCCCCCCCCCCCGCATAAAGACAGCTACTCAACAGAATACTCAAACTACAGACCAATTGCTATACTCCTTCCCCTAGTCAAAATTCTTGAAAAATGTATATGTTCTCAACTCCTGAAGTATCTACAAAGTAGTAACCTTCTAACCAATTCCCAGCATGGTTTCAGACCCAATCACAGTACCACAACCGCTCTTGTCAGTTTTACCAAAACACTTAACCAGCTCAGAAACAATGGCCTACTTGTCTCATCCATTTTCTTTCACATGTCCAAGGCATTCAACACTGTAGCTCACCAAAAACTATTCAATGAACTTGCTTCCCTAAACATCTCCCAACTAGCCCTCTCTTGGTTTCATAGCTACTTAACTGACCGCCAACAAGAAGTTAACTGGCAAAAAAAAACTCTCTTCTCTATTACCCATCTCAGCTGGTGTCCCACAAGGCTCCATTCTTGGGCCACTGCTTTTCACTATCTTTACTAACAAACTTAGTACTGCCACCCACCCAGCCAACATCATTCAATACATAGATGACTCCTCCCTCTTACGTTCAGATCCCTCTTTCCCACATTTCCTATAAATAACCTAAAATATTCCTTAGATATGGAAACCAACAACTTATACTCAACCCAAATAAAACAAAACTAATTCTCTTCTTGAATAACAAACAACTGATCACCATCCCCCTTTGTCATATATTCATCCAACAAAACTAAAATTGAGCCTGCAGATCACACTAAATTACTAGGGGTCAGAATTGAGAACTGACTAAAATTTGACAAACACTGAGGTCTAACCATCAAAAAGGTCCACATTAAACTGGGCTCACTTTACAGAGTAAAGCTATACCTCACCAACACCACCAGCCATTCTATAGCCAGAACATACCTTCTGTCCACCCTTCTATATGTCTCCCCATCTTCACAAATTTCTGAAGAACAGACTTAATTAAATTAGAAGCCCGCTACCATAAAATTGCAAGATTTACTACTAGCCAACCTTACAGCTCACACCAATGCTCTGTTTTGTGCCAGCTTAAATGGATAGAACTACCCAACCTTCTATCCTTCAACCAACTAACCATTACCCATTCTAAATGGATAGAACTAACCAACCTTCTGTCTTTCAACCAACTAACCATTACCCATTCTAAATGGATAGAACTACCCAGCCTTCTATCCTTCAACCAACTAACCATTACCTATTCCATCATTCATCAACCAGATAATTGCCATGCTCTCAAAAACTTGGTACCACCCTGTTCTAACTGCAGAACACTAAGATCCTCCAACAAACTCCTACTAAAAACCACTACATTCAACAATAGTTACGGGGATTCTATGTTCCTCTACCAAATACCCAAGTCCTAGAATTCCATCCCTCAAAATATACTAAATAGTACCAACATGCACAAATGTAAACTACTCCTCAGGGAGCACCTAACCAACAACTGGCTTTGCTCCTGCACAACTCCAGTCTGAGCATACTATGCCTTCTGTCCTATTTTACATACCATACTTTCTACCTATATCTACTAACCACCTCCTATCGCTCATATTTACACATCAGGAGTGCAACTCAACTTTGTTGATATGATATGTTTCATGTTTACCCAAGTTTCACTGCTATATTTTGTCTCTCTATATATGCCACACATATCCTACTAGTTGACCATTTTGTCTGTGTTAATTTTGTCATTGAGCATATGTTTCATATTATGTTACTTTGCAATTACTAATGTAACTGTTATAAGTACTGTAGTGGAGCTTTTCTCCCCGGGCCTCCACTGAAAATGGGCTTCTGGCCCAGTTGGACTTTCCCGGTAAACAAATGTAAAATAAAATAAAAATAAATTTACTAGGTGTTATAAATATTGAGAAATTTCTCAAGACTGGAGACATGTGCCTATTAAACCTGTCTTAATGTAAAGGGGAGTAGTACAAACCCAGAGTCATAGAGCCCCTTAAGTCTACTTTCATGTTGTGGATAAGTAATGGAGAAGGTAATATTAGATACATTATTGTCAGAACTGGAAAGATTGGGACTTGAATTGATATATCAGCATGCATATGTTGAAAATAAATCTATTACCACCTTACATGATATTCTATAATAATATAATAACAGCTATGAATGAAAATTTGTGTTGTGATGACATTTATATAGATTTAACTTTAGTATTTGACAGGATCAAACACAAAACACTGATCAACAAATTAGAACAACTAGGTATTGGTGTATTTTTGATAAGATGGGTAGCTGCATGGCTTACAAATAGAACATGGCAAATATCATACAGCTTTTGGACAGGTAAAATTCTTGGTTACAGTCAGGGTGTCCCACAAGGCTCTGTCTTAGGTCTATACTTGTCTAAATTGTCCCCAGGATTTAATAAAATCCATGTAGGCACTGTGTAGAACATACACATAATGTATCCATATACATGGCTGTGGTCCCCTCTCGGCATCATGCCATGCATATTAATAATGGTGTGCTGCTGATGGAGAGCCAAGAAACACAGATATTGAATCAGTGTAGGGAGAGGTGTAGTGGCTAACCATGGCTGCAGATAAGTGAGACTCCCTGCAATGATCCCTGCCACTAAAGCAATGTTGTGAAGTGTGTAAAATGTTAAATGTGTAAATGTTATGATGCTCTATAATGTCCAGTGTTTGTTTTTTTTCGTCTTTTTTTTTAAATGCATGTTTGCATGGCACAGCATGAAGCACAGCAATGCCAAGCTGTGCTCACTTGTAGACAGCTGACACCTGACAGACATCTAAAAATCGAAACCAGATGTATTAATTTATTTATTGGTGTATTTAAGCATGTTTGAGCTGCATGGTGCGCAGCAGAGCTAACAGGTAGCTCAGTGGTATATGTGAAGGTATGCTGGATTTATTAATATCCGCAAAGCTAAATGGGTCAAGTTACAGCTGTATGTGTAGTAGATCCAGGGCTTGAATACATGTAAGTCAGAACTTGTCTGTATTTAATGTATTTTTGTTGCACATGTTATGATGTTATGGACACAATTTTAAAATATGTCTCTGCTGTGCTCTGTGCAACTGTGCTCATACCTGCTATGCACCGCATAAACATGGCAATGGCTGCCAATGTTTGCTCTGTGTTCAGCTTTGCTAAAACATTGATTGTGCATGTTTGTTTGCTGCTCAATTCTGACTGACTGGTTTGTGCACTGCTAAGCAATGTGGCACTTTTTGAATGTTGCTCAATGATGTGTATGGGCAGGAAAGCAGCCTATATTAAGCACATTAGGTGCAAATTCTGCAGAATCCATTGGAGTTCAATCATCTGTTGATATGGCTGGTGGTGTTGGAGAAGTTGTGCACTTCTGGGCACAGTAGTGGGGCAGTCAGCAGTCCAGGGTCATTGTTGGGCTCCTTTTAAAAACCACAAAGATAGGCTGCTGCAGGGCAGTTTCCAGGGCTTGGAGTGTAAGGGAAAGGCCTTGGACCAGTTGGCAAGAGAACTCACCGGAGTTACTGGTACCCCCCGCACAGGTGAGCAGTGTCATCACCACCATGATGACCTGAAAAGGAGAAAGAGGGGAACCTTGTATACCTGGGTCCAAGAAGCATGGGCAGGGAATGCCCCACAAATATGTAAGTAATTTTCCTCTGTTCTACCAATATGTAATCTGAATATCTGCAAAACTGGTATGCATAATGGTATGCTTCTCTCCCAACAGCTGCATCTGAGAGGGCTCGCAATGTCGAGTCTTATGCCGGGTGCCTGGCCAGGTTGCGCCATGAGCATGAGGAGTATGGATGTATTATGCCAACTGTAGTGCAATAAGTAAAAAAGAGTAAAGAATTAACTGCAATAAAGTATATACAATAAAGTCTGTAGTGCAATAAATGTGGAATTACAGCTGTAGTGCAATAAATGAATAATAACAACTGTAGTTCAATAAAAACATGAAACAATACCAATAACAGCAAGGAAAGTGGTGTACATCAGAATTGTCTTGTCATAATTATTGCAGTAGAGCTGTATGCATTGAGTCTGTAAGGTAAGATTGCTTCAGTCAAGTATAATGCTGTGACAGCTCTAGAATACAAATCTAATGGCTATAAACTCTATTGCTTAACTCATAGTACTGTTCAAGGCAATCTCTAGGTCAATACCGGTCACATAATGCTTTGTCTTCCACAGACATCAGGTAATAAAGGGTATATGGGTGAGGTAGCCCACTCCACGGCCAGACATTGTGTGTATTGATTTCACAGATATTGCAAACCAAGAACAATATTATGTGTTCACCATTATTGTTTGACATAAAGCTGTAGTAATATATGCAGTATGGTTGTATACCATGCATATGTATTCTATCGGCATTGCAGTCTAGTATAACACAGTAACAGTACTAGAATGCTAGGGGAAAGTCCTGTAACTTGTATTTCACAATTCATAGTATGTTTCCAGGTGGTCTTCCGGCAAGTATCTGTCACCCTATAGTAAGCAGTGACACAGTAGCTCAGTCTGTTAAAATCTTTGTACACGGTACATTTTGGCACACACAGTCCTGGGTTTGAATCCAGTGCTGTGTAGCAATACATTTTCAGTATCAGTCATGTAATGCTCACAGTTTCTCTCTCCCTAAGAACACAAAAATGTTATGGGTGAATTAGACCATATTATGTGCAGATATTGCAGCATCCTATCTTCACCAAGAATGATACAACAATAACAACAAAAGCCCTAAGCAGCATCTTACCTTCACCAAGAATGATACCACAATACCAACAAAAAATAATTGACTTCAACAATCGCCTTAGTTTCTGGTGTCATTCCAAGGGGATCCAGTGTCTGTCTACATGGGTAACATGGTTGACAGGCCTTGATGCTTTGCCAGAGATGGCCTCCACCTGTCACTACTGGAATTCTGGATATTGGACAAGGCTCTCAACTCCCCTGTTGTGCCTTTTATAGGCAATGTCCCAAAGACAAATCTTCCAACATAACAAATCTGTCAAAAAGCAAATTGAAGTTCATGCTGCTCAACACTAGTAGCCTTAACCTGAAAATGCACTCACTGGAGGCTCTCCTTGCACTGTAAGATGCCAATGTCTGTGTGATCATGGAAACTTGGTTCAGGGCTACAGACAGCACCCCTGCTTTACCAGGCTATATCTCATTTCACACATTCTGATCCCAAAATGAGACCAGGAAGACTAAGTGTGGGAGAGTCTTTATCTACATTAAGGACAGGCACACCTCTGGACTGGTTTCCCAGCATGATGCACAGGAATGACACCAGGTGCAACTGACAGTTGGCAAGACACCCATCCAAGTTATAGCCAAGCTATCGACCCCCCCTCCATGACTCAGGTTACCCATTCCTCTTACCTGCATCTACTTGACTCTATTAAGGTACCCCCTAACACCCTGATCCTTGGTGACTTCAGCTACCCCACCATAGACTGGGTGAACTATTCCTGCACTAATGTGCTCACACAGTGATTTTTTGACTTCATCAATTCTAACAAACTAGACCAGCTTGTCTCATCCCCTACAAGGGGAGATAATATTCTGGACTTGGTTCTCACCAGCATGGGCGACCGTTGCACCACTCGCATTGTATGTTCTTCCTGGGTGAGATAAAATCATTGGACTGTCTCATTTGAAGTTTATATCCCCCCCCCAATCATAATCAAGCTAAAAAAACTTCTCAAAAGCTGACTACAATCTCCTAAGGGAGGGTATCTGTAACTTCTCACCACCTCCCCCCTCAGAGGATGCAGACAACTATGCTGAACAGTATACCAATGCAGTATACAAGCACCTGTACAATTGCATGGACTCAGCCATACCCAATAGAACTAAAACCTGCTCCTCAAGGAAACACAAACTTGTTTTGTGGGCATCCTCTATCAACAGGCTTTACAACAATAGGAAGAAACTGTTGCCCAAGGGTAAAAAGGAACATATTCCAAATTGGAAAAACTTCCTCCTTAGCCTCAACAAGCAAATAAGATCACTAGTGAAAGCCGCCAAAGCCAATTATGAATTAAAACTAGCCTCTGAAACAAAGGGAAACCACAAAGCCTTCTTCAGATATGAAAGGAACTTCCATGGCAAAGCCCACGTTTGTTCCGAATTAGTACTTAACAGTATCACTTACACCAGTCCTGTTGACTTAGCCAACCTGTTAGAAGATAGGTTCAGCACAAACTTCACCCAAACTTTACCCTCATGTCCCCGCCAAAGGCCCTTTCAACATCCTGGATACTTGCCTTCCACCTCACATCTCCATAGATCAAGTGCTAAAGGCCTTATCCAAGGCAAAGAACACAGCTTCCATGGGGCCTGATAGTATCCCAGGCTGTATTCTGCACCATCTCCAGCAAAAACTGGCTTTGCAATTGAGCACCCTATTCAACCACAGCCTAAGTACAAGCTTCATTCCAACAGAGTAGAGAACTGCCATTGTCATCCCCTTGCACAAAGGCGGTGCCACTACTGACCCTGGAAACTATCATCCCATTAGGTTGCCAGGTTTGATCTGTAAAGCCATGGAGCATATTATTATGGTTCTCATAAACAAGGCATAGGCAATCTCCAAGCACTTGACCAAACCCAGTTCAGCTTTGTCAATGGCAGATTTTGCCTGTTGAACCTGGTTGACTTCTTTGAGATTGTCACCAAGGCCCTGGATGAGGGAAAGTCAGTGCATACAGCTTATCTTGACCTGGCCAAGGCCTTTGACACAATCTCCCACCCGGGCATCATTGAAAAGCTAATACAACGTGGTGTAAATTCCTATCTCATCAGGTGTATTGCCAGCTGGCTCACTGACAGGGTCCTCAAAGTCAAAATAGGTGCCTCCACCTCTGATAGCAGACCTATCACTAGTGGAGTTCCCCAGGGATCTGTCCTGGCCCCCCTACTCTTTGGCATCTACTTCTCAGAGGTCCAGGCAAAGACAAAAGGCCTGTGTCTGACGAAGTTTTTGGATGACTGTAAGATGGGTGCTATCATCAACTTCCCAGATGATGTTAGCATACTGCAAGAGGGTCTCACAGCAACTAATGGCTAGTGCCAAAGTTATGGCCTCAAGCTAAATGCAAAAACGTATCATCATACCATTTGGCAAAAACACGGCCTCTACCGATTACCACATCAATGGCAAACCCTAAGCACACAAACTGTGATGACAAACCTGGGCACTCAGGTTGATAACAACCTCACATTTACCATCATGTAGCGGCAGTGGTAAAAAAAAACTTTTACTTGGTTCAGTTCATAAGTAAAGGGATTGCATCCAGGAAAAAAGGAGGTTATTATCTCTCTATACTCCTCCTTCATGAGACCAATAATTGATTATAACGCCCCATTTGGTATGTACCTCTCCAAACACCTGCACCAACTGGAAGGGCCACTGAAATACCACACAAAGAGAATCCAGGGCCTCCAACACCTGTCCTATGTGGACAGGCTCAAATCACTATCACTCTATTTGGTATCACACAGATTGCTCAGAGGTGATCTGTGTCTTGCCTACAAGGTGATCTCAGACCCTACCCTACTAGAGATGCTCCATATCCATAATTCTAACTCCTCACGCATTACCTGCTCGAAAGGCCTGAATCTTACATGTGACATCATTAAAACCTGCTGGAGAGACAGGTTAGTCTCTCAGAGGCTGCCCTGTCTCTGGAGTAGACTTCCAATACACGTCAAACAGAACACCTTGCTGACCCTCTTCAAGTGTAACTTTGATGAGTGAATCGGAAACCACAAATTTGTCCTAGGTGTTCCACCTGTATCCCTCACTGACAGGGGCAACAGGTGGTGGGAATAAACTCTTGGTTAAGCTTGTAAGGGCCCCAGGGTCATTAGTTTAGTAACCTCCTATGATCCTGTTGTGTTTAGATCTCTCAGAATATTGCACTCAATAGCAAGAATGTGTTCATTGGCATTGTTGATTCAGAAATAAAACTGTGTAATCCCAGTACGGCTGTATCTCTTGCATGTCCATACTATGCTACTGCAGTCAGTTATTAAATTATTTGCAGATGACAACTGCAGTCACAGCTAGTGGGTTCTACTTTCATGCCTGCCAACTTAGCCATGATGCCTGTCTACTTTAATTACTGTATATAAACATGCCTTTTAAGTGTCACAGTTTCTGATAATATAATTAGAAATGACTAATAAGTCTGTCACATGTTTACCAGATAAATTATTACCTGGAATGCAATGTATTACTAAATCCATTTACAGAACACCAGGGTAGTTATACAAGTCCACACTATGTGAAACCGTTCTGAGTAGTTCTGTACCTGCATTTGTTAGTGCTTGACCCTTATTGTCACATGCTGTCAGCCTGAGAGTTATGTATATGCTACAACTGCTATAGGAGAATTGTAGTCACTGTAATCACAACTGTCAGTACACACCTGTAGAAGTATGTATGACAGTGTTGTCGGGGATATCATCTGCAATGTCACTAACGGAATGTCTCTCTCTCTCTCTCTCCCCATCTCTTATCTTAATTTATTCATTATTGTAATGTATTATTATGATTTCATATTAACATAATTTGTTAAACTAACTAGATTTTGGAAAATGTGGTTGATTATTATGTTTTATTATGATTCAGTATTAACATATTTTATTAAACTGAGATTCTTGACATAGCTATAGAATGCTTTGTGGTTGTCTTTAGAATCAGTGGCGATTTTGTTTTCATAACTAGCTTTGGAGGAGTTTATGAGTATACTGACTGTTATGTCACATTATGTTGTGTTGCATAAAATATACATTAATATGTATTTGGATTAATAAATATAATGATCCATTCTGTTACTAAAAAAAGGAAGCCAATCTGGTGGTCCCCTGCCATAAACAAACTCTACAACAGAAGAAAGAAACTGTTGCAAAAAAGAGTAAAATCCCATGACTGGAAGAACTCCCTGGTCAGCCTCAGTAAGAAGCTGGGATCCCTCATAAACTCCTCCAAAGCTAGTTATGAAAACAAAATCGCCACTGACTCTAAAGACAACCACAAAGCATTCTATAGCTATGTCAAGAATCTCAATGGCAACACTCAGATCTGCTCTGAGTTACAGCACAATGGCACTAAATATACAGCACCAACTGATATTGCCAACATCCTGGCAGATAGGTTCAGTGCTAACTTTACCCCCCACCAAAGGGCCCATCTCTATACCGGAAGAATGCAAAGTTCCTGTAATCATGGCTGCACAGGTAAAAACCACACTCTCCAAAGCCATGAACATAGCATCCATGGGACCTGACAACATCCCGGGCTGCGTTCTACATGAACTACAGAATGAACTGGCACCCCGCCTAAGCATCATGTTCAATCATAGCCTCACCTCAGGCTTCATGCCCACTGAATGGCACACTGCAATGGTTATCCCACTCCACAAAGGGGGAGCCACCACAGACCCCAGGAACTACCGCTTCATTAGCCTAATGAGCCTGATCTGCAAGGCCATGGAACGTATCATCATGGAACTTATAAACAAAGACATTGCTAATCTCCAAACTCTGGACCCCACCCAGATTGGGTGTGTAAAAGGCAGATCATGTCTCCTAAACCTGATTGACTTCTTTGAAGCAGTCACCAAGGCTGTAGACGAGGGTAAGATGGTTCACACAGACTATCTAGATCTTGCTAAGGCTTTTGACACCATCCCCCACTCTGGAATTATAGATAAACTCACTAAACTTGGTATAAATCCCTATGTCACAAGATGGGTTGCCAACTGGCTCACTGACAGAACACACACTGTGAAGGTAGCAGACTCCAAATCTGACTTCAGACCAGTGACAAGTGGAGTACCACAGGGTTCAGTCCTGGATCCTCTCCTCTTTGGTATCTACGTCTCTGAAGTACAGGCTAACACAGAAGGTCTTTGGCTAATGAAGTTTGCAGATGAATGCAAACTAGGAGCCATAATTGAAACTCCTAACAATGTGGACATCCTACAAAAGGGCTCACTGAGACAGATGCCTGGCTGCAAAGCCATAGCCTCAAGCTCAGTGCCAAAAAGTGCATTGTCATCCCCTTTGGTAAAAACTCTGTACCCATGAGCTACCACATAACTGGTAGTCTACTTAGCACCGAAAGTGTGATAAGAGACCTTGGGACACAGGTGGACAGTAGCCTCTCCTTTGATAATCATATTGCCACAGTAGTCAGGAAATCCTTCTATGTGGCACACCTCATCACAAAATGTTTCTCATCCAGGAAAAAAGAGGTCATTGTTCCCCTCTACTCATCACTCATTAGACCCATTATAGAGTACAATGCCCCTTTTGGTATGTACCTCACAAGACATCTACAACAACTGGAAAGGCCACAAAAATACCTCACAAAGAGGATTACTGGCCTCAAACAAATGGATGCCCTACGCAGGCCGTCTCAAAAAACTCCAGCTTTACTCAGTCGCATATCACCTACTCAGAGATGATCTCTGTCTAACATACAAAGCTATGTCAAACCCAGAGCTGTTGGACATGCTTCACTTAAAGAAATCTCAATCCCTCCAAGCTACACTCTCTAGGGACCTAAACCTTCTCACCACAATAAATAGAACATGCTGGAGGAATAGATTATTGGCCCAGAGACTTTCCATACTCTGGAATAAACTACCTATCTATATCAAACAAAGCTCCTCATTAGCACTCTTCAAGAAAAATCTTGATGATTGGATGGGAAATAGGAAATTCACCCCGGGGATCACCTCTGTGGCTCTGCTCGACAGGGGCACAGGAAAATAATTTTCTTGGGTGGCAAAAGCCAGGGTACCTTTTTGGCTAGGCTTGTATAGTCCCTAGGGCTGATAGCCTAGTACCTGCCTATGAACAATGGTTTGGTTGTTACTAACTGTAACCTACTGCTTTACCTCATTTACCACAGCACATCAAGGTAGGCCAGTTCTGGCTGATCGTCCTACCTTGCCTCAACCGGCTGCGGCACCGGGTCCCAGCACATCTGGGACCCAGACCAGTGGTGCTCCCTCTGCTGCCCCTGGCACTACCTGCTGTGTCGGGTAGTACTACCCTGGGGGATGGTGCCCATTCCCCCTCTGGGAGCAGTGACAGAGAGAAAGCAGTCACCCGGGATGAGATACTGGTCCTGGTGTGCAGGATAGTCCACTGTGGCTATGACCAATGCCTGCGCTGGACCAAGGGCATGCTGGCTGACTTGGTGGGGCATCATCATCCTGGTGCCCAGCCTCCAGCATAGCCACCCTTGCAGCAGTGAAGGAGGTGTGCCAACAGTCCCATGGGTGGGGGCATGAATCATGCTGCTGCTGTCTGGAGGAACATGGGACTTGGATTCCACAACACCCTCCCTATCCAAGGTGTTCACCCCCCTCATGTGTCACACACCTCCCCTATCTGCTGTCTTGTCTGTTTGCACATGCATCCTCACCTACCCAACTTACCTCTCCCACATGTACCTATGTCCCTTCCCCAACATTCAACTCTCACCTAAAAAAAATGGGCACCTGTTCCAAACAAAACATTTGTCCCATACATAGCTCTCCATTTCACACATATGTCCACTGGACACATAATTTGGTCCAGTTTGAGTTGACAATGCAGTTATATTGTCCTCACCCCTCTCTCTGGAGTTTGAGAGTCCAAATTCATCTACAAATTCTGTCAAAGTACACATCTGTTGCTGTAAAAGAAATGGATAGCAATGGTTCTTTCCTACACCCTTCCTGCACATCCCTACCTGCCTTTCATTATGTTTTCCCCCTGCTTACCCCCAGTTTGCCACTTTCCTATCACCCTCCCTTTTTGTTTTCTTTATAATTCTTTAGCGCAGAGCTGTGCGGTGCAGCTTTGCTTAACTCAGCTAAATAGTGCTGTAATTATTAAATGTGTTTATACCATTGTCAGACACCTATACAAAATAAACACCTCTGCCATGTTTCGAACTTGAGCCCATCACATCTATAGCACACTGCATTAACCTGCCACACCATGCACATCTGGATTAAAACAGGTGTTTTCATCAAAACATAGAGATTGCCACTTACAGTCATTAGGAGTGTCTCAGTGGAGCTGTGCACCATGCCCCACTGCGCAAACTGGAATAAAAACTAATGGGAAAAATGGGAGTGTACCTTGGACTCTGGTGCAATAATACACCTTTAGATAGCCAAAGACATAATAATGGATGTAACTAAGGCCTATGATAGCAGGTAAATGTGCCGCACCTGCTAAGGCATCAATGGCAAAGTACATGTTCAAATGGGACCCTGGTGAAGAAATACAGCCATATAAAGCCATGCACATACTGATGGATGCAGATAGTGTATGCTACAGCCTGTATGTCTGCACATATACCTTGAAAATACACACCCTGGAGCAGTGACTCAGTAGCTCAGTCTGTTAAATGCCTTGCATACAGTTCATTTTGCCACACACAGTCCTGGGTTCAAATCCAGTCTTGTGTTGCAGTTCAGTTAAATTATCATGAAGACAGCAATTAATGACTGAGTCATGCAATCTTTATCTGCACAAGTTACTTCTAATTAATTAACTGCTATCCAGTTTTGCAAGTCCAGGCCTGCAGGTAGAGACACACTGCACATATCCGTATAGCATAACCATATGTTGCCGGCTATTCAGTTGTTGGCACTGTTGCATAACATACGCACCTTAATCGCATGCCTTGATTGGACTGTAAAGGGTACCCTTACCCTGACTGTGCCATAACAACAGGGCTACCACAGCTGCCACAGTTACATGTACAGCTTGTTATCCTTCAGAGTGTTCACACTCCCTCCTATGTGTATTAGCTGCATCAGCAGCTGCAGCCTGTAGAACACACAGCTGAATGTAAAGATAGCTGCTACAAATTTACCATGCCTCCTAACCCCCTAGAGCAAGGAATCCAGACATAGCCATTCTTAATGGGGTACAAAGGCCCAGAGATAGGGACATGTTTTACAGTTTGTTCTTACAAAGATAGTAAGTTGATCGAATAACAGCTATTGCATTAACATGCATATTCTGATGTGTATGAAGTCTGATACTCAAATGTGTGTCTTTCATTACTGACTTCAACCCACAATGGTTTGCCAGATGACCACAATGTCATGGGACACTGACCACACATATGAGGCAAAACTGTGGACTTACTGCATAAATCTCTACTGTTGACAGTTATGATACCTACCCTCTGCAATGCTGTAGTCTCTACACCTCAGTAATGTCCATCTTAGCAGCTAAGAAAGGGGCCCAGGTCTACATGAAGGCCTTATATATTGCACTGTGGTGGCATGTCATTGGCTAATGAAAGTGCAATTCAGCTGTCTTGGCTACAGTTAGCATATCAGAGCCACAGACTGGTGCAGAGGCAATTACTTGCTAATGAGCAGTACCCTAAAAAGGCAAGCAGCTGGTTATGGGGAACAAGTTTGTATGAGACTTACCTCACACAGAGAATGTCTTTGCAAAACATTACTGGAAGCAAAGTTCAACAAAGGAATACTTCACTCCACCAGGTTTGTAATTGCTTTCTCCATATAACAGGATGCAGATAGGAGGATGGAGGTATGAGAATAGGAATTACAGCAGTAAGCCTGTCATAGACCTATGGTACTGACATGTCATCAATAGTGATTACAGCAGTAAGCCTGTCATAGACCATGTCATTGACAGGGATTACAGCAGTAAGCCTGTCATAGATCTATGGTATTGACATGTCATTGACAGGGATTACAGCAGTACGCCTGTCATAGACCTATGGTACTGACATGTCATTGACAAGGTTTACAGCAGTAAGCCTGTGTTAGATGTATGGTGATGACATGTCATTGATAGGGATTACAGCAGTAAGCCTGTGTTAGATGTATGGTGATGACATGTCATTGATAGGGATTACAGCAATAAGCCTGTCATAGACCTGTGGTATTGACATGTTATTGACAGGGATTACAGCAGTAAACCTGTATTAGATCTATGGTGATGACATGTCATTGATAGGGATTACAGCAGTAAACCTGTGTTAGATGTATGGTGATGACATGTCATTGACAGGGATTACAGCAGTAAGCATGTCATAGACCTATGGTATTGACATGTCATTGATAGGGATTACAGCAGTAAGCCTGTCTCAGATCTATGGTGATGACATGTCATTGATAGGGATTACAGCAGTAAGCCTGTCTCAGATCTATGGTGATGACATGTCATTGATAGGGATTACAGCGGTAAGCCT
The DNA here is from genome assembly GCF_019279795.1 of Protopterus annectens. Lineage (NCBI taxonomy): Eukaryota > Metazoa > Chordata > Ceratodontiformes > Protopteridae > Protopterus > Protopterus annectens. Next base: position 73,287,921 of record NC_056750.1, on the reverse strand, counting down.
GTCTCAGATCTATGGTGATGACATGTCATTGATAGGGATTACAGCAGTAAGCCTGTGTTAGATCTATGGCGATGACATGTCATTGATAGGGATTACAGCAGTAAACCTGTTTTAGATCTATGGTGATGACATGTCATTGATAGTGATTACAGCAGTAAGCCTGTGTTAGATCTATGGTGATGACATGTCATTGATAGGGATTACAGCAGTAAACCTGTGTTAGATCTATGGTGATGACATGTCATTGATAGGGATTACAGCAGTAAGCCTGTGTTAGATCTATGGCAATGACATGTCATTGATAGGGATTACAGCAGTAAACCTGTCTTAGCTCTATGGTGATGACATGTCATTGATAGTGATTACAGGAGTAAGCCTGTGTTAGATCTATGATGATGACATGTCATTGATAGGGATTACAGCAGTAAGCCTGTGTTAGATCTATGGTGATGACATGTCATTGATAGGGATTACAGCAGTAAACCTGTATTAGATCTATGGTGATGACATGTCATTGATAGGGATTACAGCAGTAAACCTGTGTTAGATCTATGGTGATGACATGTCATTGATAGGGATTACAGCAGTAAGCCTGTCATAGACCTGTGGTACTGACATGTCATTGATACTCTGCTGTCCCACACCTACATGCAGGCCTCTCAACTGTCCCTGATTTTCACTGAAATCTTAGCTCTGTCCCTCATAATCCCTCCTACAACAGATGTTTTTTGTAGGAAAGCTAGTGAATTACACATAATACATAGTGACAATAAGAGAGAGGTGGTGAAGGCTAAGGATAAGTCATATGAAGAGTTGTTTAAAAGGTTGGACACTAAGGAGGGAGAAAAGGACCTGTACCGATTGGCTAGACAGAGGGAACGAGCTAGTAAAGATGTGCAGCAGGTAACGGTGATAAAGGATAATGAGGGAAACATACTCACAAGCGAGGAGAGTGTGTTGAGCAGATGGAAAGAGCACTTTGAGGGTTGATGAATGAAGAGAATGAGAGAGAGAGAAGGTTGGATGATGTAGGGATAGTGAATCATGAAGTACAATGGATTAGCAAGGAGGAAGTAAGGATAGCTATGAAGAGGATGAAGAACGGAAAGGCTGTTGGTCCAGATGACATACCTGTGGAATCATGGAGGTGTTTAGGTGCAATGGCAGTGGAGTTTCTAACTAGATTGTTTAATGAAATCTTGGAAAGTGAGAGGGTGCCTGAGGAATGGAGAAAGTGTTTTGGTACCGATTTTTAAGAATAAGGGTGATGTGCAGAGCTGTAGTAACTACAGAGGGATTAAACTGATCAGTCACAGCATGAAGTTATGGGAAAGAGTAGTGGAAGCTAGGTTAAGAAGGGAGGTGATTATTAGTGATCAGCAGTATGGTTTCATGCCAGGAAAGAGCACTACAGATGCGATGTTTGCTCTGAGAGTGCTGATGGAGAAGTACAGAGAAGGGCAGAAGGAGTTGCATTGTGTCTTTGTGGATTTAGAGAAAGCATATGACAGGGTGCCTAGAGAGGAGTTGTGGTATTGTATGAGCAAGTCGGGAGTGTCAGAGAAGTATGTAAGAGTGGTACAGGATATGTATGAGGCTAGTGTGACAGCGGTGAGGTCTGCGGCGGGAGTGATGGATGTGTTTAAGGTGGAGGTGGGATTACATCAAGAATCAGCTCTGAGCCCTTTTTTATTTGCAATGGTGATGGACAGGTTGACAGACGAGATCAGACAGGAGTCCCCGTGGACTATGATGTTTGCAGAGGACATTGTGATCTGTAGTGAGAGTAGGGAACAGGTGGAGGAGACCCTGGAGAGGAGGAGATATGCTCTAGAGAGAAGAGGAATGAAGGTCAGCAGGACTAAGACAGAATATATGTGTGTGAATGAGAGGGAGGATAGAGGAATGGTGTGGATGCAGGGAGTAGAGGTGGTGAAGGTGGATGAGTTTAAGTACTTGGGATCAACAGTTCAGAGTAATGGTGAGTGTGGACAAGAGCTGAAGAAGAGAGTACAGGCAGGATGGAGTGGGTGGAGAAGAGTGTCAGGAGTGACGTGTGACAGACGAGTACCAGTAAGAGTGAAAGGGAAGGTCTACAAGAGGGTAGTGAGACCAGCTATGTTATATGGGTTGGAGACAGTAGCACTGACAAAAAGGCAGGAGCCAGAGCTTGACATGGCAGAGTTGAAGATGTCAAGATTTGCACTGGGTGTGATGAGGATGGATAGGATTAGGAATAAGTATATTAGAGGCTCAGCCCAGGTTGGAAGGTTTGGAGACAAAGCCAGAGAGGCAATATTACGTTGGTTTGGACATGTGCTGAGGAGGGATGCAGAGTATATTGGGAAAAAGATGCTAAGGATGAAGTTGCCAGACAACAGGAAAAGAGGGAGGCCTAAGATAAGGTTTATGGATGTGGTGAGAGAGGACATGCAGGTGGTTGGTGTGAAAGAGCATGATGCAGAGGACAGGAAGAAATGGAAACAGTTGATCTGCTGTGGTGACCCCTAATGGGAGCAGCCAAAAGAAGAAGACATAGTGACAATAAGTAAGGATGTACACTCCTGTAATGTTAAATGATGTACAGTAATTCACCTCCTCTCATTCTGTCAATGTCTCACATAAATATTCTAACATTTTAAAAGTGTCCCTGATGTACTCTGGCTAAGTCCTGATTCTGTTGACATTTGTCCCTGTTTGGTTGACAGCTATGCCTAACATACCTGTCAACCTCTTACAGCAAGAAATCTGGACAAAGCCATAATTAATGCAGAGAAAAATGCCCAAAATTAGGGACACTTTTTAAATATTGCTCTTATGAACTAAAAAAGTTAATAGAATAACATGTATTATAGTAGCACGACTGTGTTCTGAAGGGTATGACGTCTGAAGCTCAGATGTGTGTCTTTATTTTCTGACATCAGCCCTCCATAATTTGCCAACAATGTTCCAGAAATCCACAATTTTGTGTGAAAATAACCAGAAATATTAGGCAAATATCCTGACAGACTGTGAACATCTGTATAGTTGAGAGGTATGATGCCTACAGCAAACTTATACTACAGCAGGTTTGCATTTTCTGTCATTGTGACACACTAGTGTTGCTGGACTTGTCCACATATAATGATTGAAACAACACACTGCTCATTTGTCTGGCAGTGGCTATATGACATATTAGTGAGAGGTTGCCTATAGGGGGACACACCACAGTAGACTGGAGTGCTGGGCGTAAGAACATATAGCAGAATCTGCCATGGCACACAGGGACATACCTCAGTATTGCTACTATCTTGGTGGTATCCACACATGTAGTATGTTGCCACACTGTGGGGGGTATGACATGTGAGGGAGCAGTGAACAGTGCAGGCCATTATTGGCGTGCTGTATCTGTACATAGTTGATGTCCACGTATCTGGTCCTGTAATGTGTTCCTCTCTTGTTGTCTTTCAGGAACTATGTACCGCTGATGACATGTCCCTTTCTCAGATGCGGAGAATGAGATAACAGTTGATGGAATAAGGCATCATCGTCATCAGATCCTGTTATCCAGAGGGAGTCATAACTAAGAACGGTGGGCTGTATTGTGGACAGACCTTGTGCGGGATGTTAATGAAGTTGGCCACCAGGACAGGACCTATGAGCATGTCCGACACTGCGCTATGGACATGGTGAATGCTGCACATTGAAGGGCAGCTGATGTCATCAGGGATCATGCTGCCGCCGGTGGAGGGCTTGCAGCAGAACAACCACTTTTAGCCACAGAGGAACTCCTGGTGAACCTAGAAACACATGACAGCTCCCAGGCATCCATCACACCATACATCATGGAGGTGGGTGCCACAGTTTCCACAGCAGAGGAGCATCCAGGTAAGCTTACTGTGTTTTACCAGTGTAATATTGTATCACGCATTGTAGCAGGCTGTACATACCTGTACATGGGTGCCAGGTCTATATGCTTTGGGGGAGGTGAGGGTTTAAGCTCAGTTGTACACACATACTCAGAATGTCAGCAATCCAGCAAGCAACACAGTTGCTACTGTACATATGGATATATGCACATATTACCTTGTAGTGATTTAACATTTGGTGGTGTTGACAATACCTTTCCCTCACCTTTTCATAGGTCCATCAGATGTTGCACAAGCCTATGGTCATGTACCTGGTAAGCATGATACTGTTATTATATGGCTCATATATACCCCATGAAAGTTAAGGGCTGCCATATTGCCCTATGTACAAATGTTGTGTTTAGCCAGAGTAGAATATTTGTATGTTCCATTTTGGAACAGTTAATTACAGTTCATAGATTAGGTAATCACAGGCGTGTATTTGAGTGAACATTAACACATTTGCACTTAGAGTTACGAGTGTCTATGCAGACTGGTATACATGAGACAATTACTCCAAGATGCCTGTCCAAACATAATAGGGAGATGGTACATACCTGAGGCAGTGACAGTAGTACTGGCATATCAGTCTCAGTATAGGTGTACTGGGTTTTATGTGTAGTTCTGTCACATATACTGTCATATTGCATACCTCACAGGTGTATTATACTGGCAACTTTAACTGGATGTAGCTGAAGTGCATGTTATAAAGACCTTGACTTGTATGTGTATGTTGTTGTGAGGTTCTCTGTTGTGTATGGGAGTGACGATGAGAAGATGTGAGACTGGTAATGCAGTTGTGGATCACCATACATAAAAGTGCAAGTAGTAATGTACTGCTTTTGTCTTGGTTTTCACAGGTGATAGGGGGGTTGGAGTCTGTCCCCCTCACAAACTGATGTCAGTGTCTCATTGGACTCTGATGATGATGGTGGCCATAGTGAGGCACAGGTGGGGTTGCTGTGGGCTGAATCTGTCCCAGAGGTTGACATTTCTCTTCTGTCCCCATTGATCTGCACACAGTATGCCCACACATACCCAGTCCCCAGAGGTTACAGCTATTGGACAGTCAGAGGGTGGAGACACTGAACAGGGAAGTGTGGGAACTATGGCTCCAGTGAGTGCAGACACTGGCCGTAGCCAGAAAGCTAGCAAGGTCCCACACAGGCAGATTGACAGGGGTGCTTCTAGGAGGCCTTATGTCCATCCACCACCTGTTGCTAGTGTCACATCATGAGTCCGTCAGTGTATGCTTTGGGCCATCATGGAGGCACAGACATATTCTGAATGGAACACCAGATGTATGCTTAGGGTTATGGATGCAGCACAGTCTGACATCTATGACTGCCTCTACCACATTGGGGACACCTTGGACTGGTTCACTGATGCCGTGGACAGATGGGCTGAAACAGCGTCTGTCTTGGACCACACATTGTCTGTGCTGGAACATCTGGTTGGAGTTGGGCCTCAGACCCATGGATATAGGTCAACAACACCATCTGTTGACAGTGCACGTGGCCATGTACATTGACACTCCCATAGTGGCAGTACCTCCAGCACTACAGAGGGAAGTGTGCTGTCCACACCATGACATAGCATGCCATGGGCATGTGGTTTGGGGTGGTCCTGCAGGGGACACAGCCCCAGTGATCAGCAGTCATCATCAGGTACTTGCACTGCATCTGACCTTGGGCATGGTGGTGCCAGTGCTACTCCTGGCAGAGCCAGTTCCCATGTTCATGGCCAGAGATGGTGAACTGTCCACTCTACCATGTACAGTACACATCTGTCCAACATACACACATGTAGGACTAGCACTGGGCTTGACTGTGTACACTCACAAACTCAAACACCACTGTCACATGCAGGACACCTACAGAGACACACAGCACTTCTGCATGGCCTATCAAACCTACACCCCTTCCTGACTGTCACACATGCTGTCCACTGTTTGGCACAGCCTAGGCCTCCATCACCACCACACCCTGTGCGTGTGATGATACCTGTGCCACATCCCTGCTGTCCATACCATCAATGCAGGGAAATGAAGCTATGTGCCTGATGCATAGGATAACTGTATTACTTGACATGTACTTGTGTAATGCAGTATTGTTTTGCCATGCCACTTGTGATTCAAAGCAGATCCTGTATGCTGGCATGTGTCATGACTACGCACCGCAATTTGTGTACCTTATGTTGTATGATGCTGTACTGGTGGTAGTGTTACAGAATGACAGTTGTATCATGGATCTGTATATGTTTCTGTTCCAGGAGTCTGAGGGGATAGACTATGGACACATGGCAGTAACACAGCGGCACAGGATGGCATGGCAGCACAGCAGAAATATGATGTCAGCAAGGTACGGCAGTATATGTGCATGGCTCCCTAGGTGCATATGTGTATAATACTCTAGCAGGGACAATGGGGCAGTCAGTGTAATCATGCATTCATACTTTGTGATAAGACCTGCTACAGTTGATATGTCACCTGGGTTTTCTAAACTTACAAAACTACAAGGTGTGGTGATGGGGTTCACACATCTACAAATATCCTGTGTCTGGTTCAGACAGGTGGCAGACATCAGTTATGACCGTCTTGTTGTGCATCCCATTGTGTAACCTGCACATGATATGTGTGACAGTAGATGTGTACTTTACATGCATGGGGCGGCCTGTGTCATGCAGGGTGTACTGTCTGTGTCACATTAGCAGTCTCCTCAGTATGTACCATGTCTACCACTTTGATGTTGTAGGTGTGTAGCACATGTGGGACATGTGTCACACCTGTAATGGCAAAGTTGGGGGTACACAGTGGGATCTAACACCTTCCTGTATGGAGACATGCACATCCCCATCATAGCAGTTAGTGGATGGACTACATTTGTATGTTCATGACACAGACACCATAGGGCATGTTATCTACACTGTGTATTGCTGTGCCATGGCACGTGTATGGCTGCCAGAGTTATACGTTATGCCTATATGGTGACATTGCAAGGGTGCCATTGCATACAATGATGGTGTGCTGTCTGCCACATTCAGTATAGTGGTGACAGTCTGACATTTACATCCTTCTTGTACTTGTCAGTATTGGTGGCACAACAGTGAATGCATTCCTACATCCTCATAGTGACTGTCAAAGGGTACAGCACTGTGTGTCCATACCTTCATGTGTCATGGCTCCAGTTTGTGTGGTGTGCAGACACTACATTATTGTGCTGGGGTGGATGATATCCCACAGGATAGTAATGTGCAGTGCTTTGCATGTCTGTGTCAGTGGCACAAACAACACCTGACTGTGGTTTAGGCCATCCTGGATAACTGTTGGGTCTGTATGAGTGTCACTGTGGGCTAGTAATGTGCAACCAGCTGCTCATGTACCAGACAGAGGTTGCTGACAATGGCTGTGACTGTAGAGAGGGAATACCCAGAAGGGGTATGCCATTAATGATGGATGGCAAACCCCACTAGTGAGTGATGTCAGTGCAGCATAGGTTTCCTGATGGTATGTTCCCAGGGTATGACTCTCCGACACTTATGTATACACCAGCTGACATAGCAGTCGGTACATGGGGTACACAGTTGACAGCATGCCCTGTTGCCCTAATATTCCCATAAACCTTGTTATAGCAGTCAGCAGGGACATGGGTGGGGGTACTTCACCCAGACTGAGCTGAGCCATCTCACTATACTGCCTGTTCAGGCAACATGTACAAAGCACCCACTTAGGCATCCAAGATACTGTCAATGTAGGGGTCACTACATGGCCCATTGATGGCAGTCATATGAAACACAAGGACATTAAACTCCAATAGCTGTTCTGTAAGCAGCAGTGCTCGACAGGGCACAATTCAGAGTCCTCTACTGCTTGGACTGAATATCACCACAGTACATGTAGGTACAGTGGTTAACAATGTTGGCTGCTGCCTGCTACTTATGAGAACTCATACAGCAACTGTGTTATGTCAGTATCTTGCATGAAAAATACATGCCTAGTGACATAGTAATGGCCATAAACCCCAATCAAATATATATATATGTACTATCCTTTCCATCAGGAAAACCTGTGTCCCTGGTTAGTAGCACAGCAGTCCCTACATGTGATGTACATACTTAGGGGTGACCGGTAGCCACACAGACCTGGCGTCACATGTGTACAACTCATGTGCCACACATCAACATGTCTGTAGAGTGGTATGGCAGGAATGATATGGCATAGCCACAGCCACAGTCACCTGTAGGTGACATACCCATACCTTCCATATACTCTTTCCTCAGCATGCCACTGTCTGACTACAATAGCCATGTACTGACTCACCTTTCCAAACTGTAGTGGCACTTGCACATAACAGTATGGCCCCTGACAGGGTGACATCACATCTTCACTATGTGATCACTGTGTTCATCTGCAATGCATATCAGTGCCACCTGTGTCATTCAGAGTACTCATAGGTGACCTCTGCCATGCATACAGGACAAGGTGTGACCCTGCTTGATTGCATATGCTGCCAATCTCTAGGAAGCATAGTAGATGGATTAGTCACTCTAAGGACATTAACCCCCTATGTGCCATCAGTAGTACATGCTTGTTGGAGATATTTGTGTAGCAGACATAACGTGCCCTTGATACAGACTTTCCCTACTAGTATGGTACAGAGAGCACCTCAGTGCACCTCCACACGTGCCATTGGCTGGGTGAATGTTATCTCAACACTGGGGGTGTGGCTGCATCTCTCATGGACTTGGGCAATATGTGCTGTTCCTGTGATGAGGGGTAGTAATGTCTCCAATTGTGATGTCTGTATGGCCATCATGCTACTGATGTGCATATCTCCTATTGCTCTGTGACATGATGTACAATTCTGTCACAGCCTGACATGCATGCATAGCCACATGCAGGCTAGCAGCACATCCACTCACTGCATACAGGAGACATGACGACACACACATAGTGCATCTTGGCTGCATGTACAGTGGAACACATACCTATGTAGTAGCACACACTTCAGAAGATAATACTGGATGCACACACCATGCCTCATGTCTGCTAGTACTATCCGTGTAAGTCACATAATGCTTGTTGATATCAGCAGGCCATGTTGTGGTCATTAATTTGGGAGGCCACATCACCCACAACCAGTAAAATAATGCAAAACCCTACTGCTGTGTACATTACAAAGATAATCATATGTACGCAGTATGGATCTATAACACACTAAGTTGGCTGAAGTGAGATAAGAACCTCTACCTATCTACTGTTACTCACTATATCTCGAAGTACTTATCGCATGTGCCACAGAGATTATTTAATGTCAGACTGTCAGCCAGTGCTCTTAAGGTGGATGACATAAGCAGGCCTTGTAGAAAAGGGCAATTTAGAGGCCAGCAGCTAGTTACAGGGCCAAAAAGTGCCTAACCATTGCAGGGGGATGGCCCATATGGGCAGGTCCATACTGGTGCAAGGAGATATATTTACACACACACACACACACATACACACACACACACACACACACACACACACACACACACACACACACACACACACACACACACACACACACACACACACTCGCACACACACACACACACACACACACACACACACACACACACACAGCTGATGTAAGATTAGATCCCCTGTCTATCTACTGTTAGACACTATAGCTCACAGTACTTGCTGCATGCACCACAGAGTTTATCAGATGTTAGACTGTCAGCCAGCACTCTTAAGGTGGATGGCATCAACAGGCCTTGTAGAGGAGGGCAATATGGAGGCCAGCAGCTAGTTACAGGTCCAAAAATTGCCTAACCATTGCAGTAGCCTAGTAGTCTGCTATATTCCCTTGCATACATGCGTCAGGTCCATACATATGCTACCATATTCTAGTACTCCTTACAAGTGGTGTAGAGGTGAGTGACTTACCTTGCGAATGCAGCAGTTCACAGACCTGTAGTTCAGGGCTGACTCTTGTCTGATGCATGCAGTAATCAGCCAATACATGGTTAGGTGCAGGGTGTGTGGGCTGGCTGGCATCATTTTTACTAAATGTATGCCAGCTGGAGTAAGGTGTCAGCCCCTAGGGCCCTTGGTTCTCAGTGAATGTGCTATGCATTGTCTCTTGTCCAAGGCCAGGTCATACTGGGCATGCCTACATCTGCCTATAGGGACATCCTCAGGGGGTTCTTCCTGCGAGTCCTCCTGGTGGATGTGGCTGTGGGGACTTAGGCAGTGGTGGGGGGATGTATATCCCTTGCCTTTGCTGATCCTGCTGCAACTGCTTCCGCAGGATCATATTGTGTACCATGGCATATACTGTGAACATCTGTGCACATGTGGCTGGAGAGTACTGCAGGGCTCTGCCAGATATATTGAGGCACCGTAACTGTGACTTCAGCAGCCAAAACACACACTCTATGATGTTCCTAATTTGTGCGTGTGCTTCATTATGTAGCTCTTCCGTGGGTATGTGTGCATTTCTGATGGGTGTCATCATCCATGGTTCCAGTGCATAGCCAGCATCCGCAAGTCAATGGCTGTGTGGGATGTCAGTCTAGCAAACATCTGGTACAGCTGTGATGCATGCCAGATATGGGAGTCGTGACAACTGCCAGGGGTGCTAGCACACGCATTCATGATGATGCCCTGGGCTTTGCATATGACCTGGAAGTTGATGGAGTGATACCCCTTATGGTTGATGTAGATTCTACCCATCTCACTGGATGGTGCCTTTGATGTGTACCTGAGTGCAATCTATGGCTCCCAGTACCTCAGGGTAGTGTGCTACACGGTAGAAGTGTTGCATATTGCTAGCCCTTGCTTAAGGGGTGAGGGGAAACTATATGTACTCACTGGAATGTGGTAGCAATGCATCCAGGAACTGGTGGAGTACCCTGGAGGCTGATGCCTTTGAGACCCCCATCATGTCCCCAGTTGGTCTTTGGAAAGTACCTGTGGCTAGTATCCTAAGAGCTACACATACTTTCTGTCCACAGGGATGGGTTCCCCTCTGTTGGCTCTGGGTCTGATTTGAGGGTGGCAGAGCTCAGTGAGTTCTTGCAGTATGTCCCTGTCCACCCTGTAGCGAACTACAATCTCCAGCTTTTGTAGCTCCTGGAAGGTTACCCTGGGCCTGAACACTCTTCTCCTTCTCGACTAGACCTATTGTCAGCAGTAGCAGCATTGACCTCAGTGTACCTACAGCATCCCCTAGCATTCCATCAGTTAAAATTCACAAGTCTGTACTTCACTGGTGCAGAGTACGGGGGTAAAATCAGATTGTAGGCTGTATGCAACCTTTATAGTACTCTGCTGTAGGTGTAGGTTACATGATTGGCTATCTATGATGCATTCCACGTGCCAAGTACATAATTATGAAGATTTAATGGCCCTAGTTTAAGTGAAACAGGGGTCATCAGTAATTAATATATCATTTTCTTTTAGATACACTCACCACAGTGGCGAGATATGTAAATACACAGACACAAGTTCCACAAAGTTAAACAAAGTTCAGCAGTCACTGTACACACTCCCCTGAAAGGTCATGCCCAGCCCGGCAGTGCTCTGTGCAAACATGCAGAAACATGTGCCCCAAAGGTAAATAAAGCTTAGCAGCCAGTGTACACCCCTCCCCCGCCGAACACAGTGGTGTGCAGCATAAACAAGTGCAGCTGAGCTCCAGTGAGCTTACAAGTCCTCAGACACACCCCCTTTGATGTCAGCTACTTCTTCTCTGGACACCGACACGGTTCTGGTTCTGTGCCTACATGGAATGGATATGTTGACATGGATACCCATTTGTGCTATTCAGTAACCCCAACTTATTTGTATAGGGATCCATGCACACTACCTGGAAACTACATGGTTCCAGGCCCTACCTCATTAGCAACAGCACCATTTCACCATTATAGATACTCCATGCAGGGTTCTGTAATACATATGGGTTTTCCGCTCTTTTTTTAAATTTTTTCATAAAAGCATGTTTGTGCACTGCGGCATGCTGAGCAAACATACCCAGATCATTAAAAAAGAAAAATATTTAAACTTATTTCCCTTATATTTTTGAACACACTGTGGATAGCTCATATCTGTATGTGCTATGCCATTTCTGTCCATCTACCTACATTTTGACAGCTTCAGTTGTCTTCCTAAAATCCTGTTCATGAATTTTTCTGTGTACACTACAGACACTGACACAGTGTCTGCAGGGCTGCCTATCTGCTTGCTGGATTGCTCTACCTCCCTCATTTGCATGAAATTCACCTGCTTATGAGGTGATTTCCATGCCACGGATACGTCCATGTTGGCACATGTATGAGCAACACCCAGCTTTGTTTACTGACTTGCAAACCTGCTTACTTTCATGTAAGCAGTGTGCCATGATGCCTGCATGGTAAAAAATACCACATAGGCTTTATTAAATTCCCTCCTGTATCTTTCAGACCTATCTTTTTCATCTGAGGTGTTCTACAGTCTACATAGAGATGACTTGAAATTGGGTAAACTTTTTATATGTTACAGATAGGGCATGTCTACAAAAGACTGAATAAACCACTTGTCAGCAGAAAAGCGAAACAGCAAACCACGAACAAAAAAATAAAATAATTAATTTATTTAAAGCGCTTTTCGTTGCCCCAATAAAGCAACTTCAGAAACAATTCACATTAGCAGGTATTGTTATTTAAAAATGATGAATAACAGTCACATGATTAACCACACCTCCTACCTGCAACACATTTAAAAAGACATTACGCATTACTAAACAAGCAACCCTGAATAACCATAATAATATTCATTAGAATAAATTGTACATATAATATAAGAAAATATATCAACATAAACAATGCTACACTGATAATATAATCAAAACTCTTAAATATTAAGTAATCCCAACAATAAATAACTAGCGTACTAAACTCCTAAGCTTGAGCAGACAAGCAATGTTTCATGAATCATTTAAACCTGGATGGGCGAATGCATTTAAATGGATTTGCCATACAAGTTCATGCTCCTCCAGACCGGAGTTCCGTTGTGGCGACCCCTAACTGGGAAAAGCTGAAAGACAGTTTTAATGCATTATAGGGCCCTGCATAAAGTATGTACAATGGTAGATTTTAGTGGTTGCTAAGGAGGCAAGCCATGGAATAGTGAAGTATCCAGGTCCTGTGCATGGATCTGTATGTAAAAGAGCTGGGGATACTGAATAACAAAAATGGGCTACTGTGTCTGCAGATGAAATCCTTGTAGCCCGAGAATCATGTTGGTGTCGACAGAAGAGCTAGCCAACATCAAAAGGGTGTGTGTCACTATATGTTTAAGTGGATTGGAGCTCAGAGGGGCCCGTTTGCGCAGCATACCTCTCAGCTAAGCAGGGGGTGTGTCCAGTCCCTGCTAAGCTTTGTTTAGCTTCAGGGTGCTTGTTTTAGCTGGTTTGAGTGTGTTTATTCACCATAGCCTGTCTAAGCCAATAATGTATAAATTACTGATAACCACTGTTCCACTTACACTGGGCAATTCAAACCCCCTCAATGATGTACCCGGCAGGTGGAATGCAGCATAGTTAGCCAATCACACAGGCTGCATCTGCAGCAGATCACTATAAATTAAGCATGCACCCCACAATCTGATTTCTGCCCCATACTCTGCACCATCGGAGTACAGACCTGGGAATTTCAACTGACAGAATGTTAGGGCTGCTGCTGCTCTGCTACAGCTGTATGTGCTACAGGCTGAGGTCAGTGCTGCTGCTCTGCTACAGGTGTATGTGCTACAGGCTGAGGTCAGTGCTGATGCTGCTGCTGACATGCTACACCTGTATGTGCCACAGGCTGAGGTCAGTGCTGATGCTGCTGCTGCTCTGCTACAGGTGTATGTGCTACAGGCTGAGGTCAGTGCTGATGCTGCTCTGCTACAGCTGTATGTGCTACAGGCTGAGGTCAGTGCTGATGCTGCTGCTGACATGCCACAGCGGTATGTGCTACAGGCTGAGGTTAGTGCTGCTGCTGCTGCTGCTCTGCTACAGCTCTATGTGCTACAGGCTGAGGTCAGTGCTGATGCTGCTGCTCTGCTACAGCTGTATGTGCTACAGGCTGAGGTCAGTGCTGATGCTGATGCTGCTCTGCTACAGCTGTATGCACTACAGGCTGAGGTCAGTGCTGATGCTGCTGCTGCTCTGCTACAGCAGTATATGCTACAGGCTGAGGTTAGTGCTGATGCTGCTGCTGCTCTGCTACAGCTGTATGTGCTACAGGCTGAGGTCAGTGCTGATGCTGCTGCTGCTCTGCTACAGCTGTATGTGCAACAGGCTGAGGTCAGTGCTGATGCTGCTGCTGCTCTGCTACAGGTGTATGTGCTACAGGCTGAGGTCAGTGCTGATGCTGCTGCTGCTCTGCTACAGCTGTATGTGCTACAGGCTGAGGTCAGTGCTGATGCTGCTGCTGCTCTGCTACAGCTGCATGTGCTACAGGCTGAGGTCAGTGCTGATGCTGCTGCTGACATGCTACAGCTGTATGTGCTACAGGCTGAGGTCAGTGCTGATGCTGCTCTGCTACAGCTGCATGTGCTACAGGCTGAGGTCAGTGCTGATGCTGCTCTGCTACAGCTGTATGTGCTGCATGCTGAGGTCAGGGCTGATGCTGCTGCTGCTCTGCTACAGCTGTATGTGCTACAGGCTGAGGTCAGTGCTGATGCTGCTGCTGACATGCTACAGCTGTGTGTGCTACAGGCTGAGGTCAGTGCTGATGCTGCTGCTGCTCTGCTACAGCTGTATGTGCTACAGGCTGAGGTCAGTGCTGATGCTGCTGCTGCTCTGCTACAGCTGTATGTGCTACAGGCTGAGGTCAGTGCTGATGCTGCTGCTGCTCTGCTACACCTGTATGTGCCACAGGCTGAGGTCAGTGCTGATGCTGCTGCTGCTCTGCTACAGCTGTATGTGCTACAGGCTGAGGTCAGTGCTGATGCTGCTATTCTGCTACAGCTGTATGTGCTACAGGCTGAGGTCAGTGCTGATGCTGCTGCTGCTCTGCTACAGCTGTATGTGCTACAGGCTGAGGTCAGTGCTGATGCTGCTGCTGACATGCTACAGCTGTATGTGCTACAGGCTGAGGTCAGTGCTGATGCTGCTGCTGCTCTGCTACAGCTTTATGTGCTACAGGCTGAGGTCAGTGCTGATGCTGCTGCTCTGCTACAGCTGTATGTGCCACAGGCTGAGGTCAGTGCTGATGCTGCTGCTGCTCTGCTACAGCTGTATGTGCTACAGGCTGAGGTCAGTGCTGAGGCTGCTGCTGCTCTGCTACAGCTGTATGCACTACAGGCTGAGGTCAGTGCTGATGCTGCTGCTCTGCTACAGCTGTATGTGCTACAGGCTGAGGTCAGTGCTGATGCCGCTGCTGCTCTGCTACAGCTGTATGTGCTACAGGCTGAGGTCAGTGCTGATGCCGCTGCTGCTCTGCTACAGCTGTATGTGCTCCAGGCTGAGGTCAGTGCTGATGCTGCTGCTCTGCTACAGCTGTATGTGCTACAGGCTGAGGTCAGTGCTGATGCTGCTGCTGCTCTGCTACAGCTGTATGTGCTACAGGCTGAGGTCAGTGCTGAAGCTGCTGCTCTGCTACACCTGTATGTGCTACAGGCTGACGTCAATGCTGATGCTGCTGCTGCTCTGCTACAGCTGTATGTGCTACAGGCTGAGGTCAGTGCTGATGCTGCTGCTCTGCTACAGCTGTATGTGCCACAGGCTGAGGTCAGTGCTGATGCTGCTGCTGACATGCTACAGCTGTATGTGCCACAGGCTGAGGTCAGTGCTGATGCTGATGCTGCTCTGCTACAGCTGTATGTGCTACAGGCTGAGGTCAGTGCTGATGCTGCTGCTGACATGCTACAGCTGTATGTGCTACAGGCTGAGGTCAGTGCTGATGCTGCTGCTGCTCTGCTACAGCTGTATGTGCTACAGGCTGAGGTCAGTGCTGATGCTGCTCTGCTACAGCTGTATGTGCTACAGGCTGAGGTCAGTGCTGATGCTGCTGCTGACATGCTACAGCTGTATGTGCTACAGGCTGAGGTCAGTGCTGATGCTGCTGCTGCTCTGCTACAGGTGTATGTGCTACAGGCTGAGGTCAGTGCTGATGCTGCTGCTGCTCTGCTACAGCTGTATGTGCTACAGGCTGAGGTCAGTGCTGATGCTGCTGCTGCTCTGCTACAGCTGTATGTGCTACAGGCTGAGGTCAGTGCTGATGCTGCTGCTGCTCTGCTACAGCTGTATGTGCTACAGGCTGAGGTCAGTGTTGATGCTGCTGCTGCTCTGCTACAGCTGTATGTGCTACAGGCTGAGGTCAGTGCTGATGCTGCTGCTCTGCTACAGCTGTATGTGCTACAGGCTGAGGTCAGTGCTGATGCTGCTGCTGCTCTGCTACAGCTGTATGTGCTACAGGCTGAGGTCAGTGCTGATGCTGCTGCTCTGCTACACCTGTATGTGCTACATGCTGAGGTCAGTGCTGATGCTGCTGCTGCTCTGCTACAGCTGTATGTGCTACAGGCTGAGGTCAGTGCTGATGCTGCTGCTCTGCTACATCTGTATGTGCTACAGGCTGAGGTCAGTGCTGATGCTGCTGCTCTGCTACAGCTATATGTGCTACAGGCTGAGGTCAGTGCTGATGCTGCTGCTTACATGCTACAGCTGTATGTGCTACAGGCTGAGGTCAGTGCTGATGCTCTGCTACAGCTGTATGTGCTACAGGCTGAGGTCAGTGCTGATGCTGCTGCTGCTCTGCTACAGCTGTATGTGCTACAGGCTGAGGTCAGTGGTGATGCTGCTGCTGCTCTGCTACAGCTGTATGTGCTACAGGCTGAGGTCAGTGCTGATGCTGCTGCTGCTCTGCTACAGCTGTATGTGCTATAGGCTGAGGTCAGTGCTGATGCTGCTGCTGCTCTGCTACAGCTGTATGTGCTAGAGGCTGAGGTCAGTGCTGATGCTGCTGCTTTGCTACAGCTGTATGTGCTACAGGCTGAGGTCAGTGCTGATGCTGCTCTGCTGCAGCTGTATGTGATACAGGCTGAGGTCAGTGCTGATGCTGCTGCTCTGCTACACCTGTATGTGCTACAGGCTGAGGTCAGTGCTGATGCTGCTGCTGCTCTGCTACAGCTGTATGTGCTACAGGCTGAGGTCAGTGCTGATGCTGCTGCTCTGCTACAGCTGTATGTTCTACAGGCTGAGGTCAGTGCAGATGCTGCTGCTGCTCTGCTACAGCTGTATGTGCTACAGGCTGAGGTCAGTGCTGATGCTGCTGCTGACATGCTACAGCTGTATGTGCTACAGGCTGAGGTCAGTGCTGATGCTGCTGCTGACATGCTACAGCTGTATGTGCTACAGGCTGATGTCAGTGTTGATGATGATGCTGCTCTGCTACAGCTGTATGTGCTCCAGGCTGAGGTCAGTGCTGATGCTGCTGCTCTGCTACAGCTGTATGTGCTACAGGCTGAGGTCAGTGCTGATGCTGCTGCTGCTGTGTTACAGCTGTATGTGCTACTGGCTGAGGTCAGTGCTGATGATGATGCTGCTCTGCTACAGCTGTATGTGCTACAGGCTGAGGTCAGTGCTGATGCTGCTGCTGACATGCTACAGCTGTATGTGCTACAGGCTGAGGTCAGTGCTGATGCTGCTGCTCTGCTACAGCTGTATGTGCTACAGGCTGAGGTCAGTGCTGATGCTGCTGCTGCTCTGCTACAGCTGTATGTGCTACAGGCTGAGGTCAGTGCTGATGCTGCTGCTGCTCTGCTACAGCTGTATGTGCTACAGGCTGAGGTCAGTGCTGATGCTGCTGCTGCTCTGCTACAGCTGTATGTGCTACAGGCTGAGGTCAGTGCTGATGCTGCTGCTGCTCTGCTACAGCTGTATGTGCTACAGGCTGAGGTCAGTGCTGATGCTGCTGCTGCTCTGCTACAGCTGTATGTGCTACAGGCTGAGGTCAGTGCTGATGCTGCTGCTGCTCTGCTACAGCTGTATGTGCTACAGGCTGAGGTCAGTGCTGATGCTGCTGCTGCTCTGCTACAGCTGTATGTGCTACAGGCTGAGGTCAGTGCTGCTTCTGCTGCTCCATTACAGCTGTATGTGCTACAGGCTGAGGTCAGTGCTGATGCTGCTGCTGCTCTGCTACAGCTGTATGTGCTACAGGCTGAGGTCAGTGCTGATGCTGCTGCTCTGCTACAGCTGTATGTGCTACAGGCTGAGGTCAGTGCTGATGCTGCTGCTGCTCTGCTACAGCTGTATGTGCTACAGGCTGAGGTCAGTGCTGATGCTGCTGCTGCTCTGCTACAGCTGTATGTGCTACAGGCTGAGGTCAGTGCTGATGCTGCTGCTGCTCTGCTACAGCTGTATGTGCTACAGGCTGAGGTCAGTGCTGATGCTGCTGCTGCTCTGCTACAGCTGTATGTGCTACAGGCTGAGGTCAGTGCTGATGCTGCTGCTGCTCTGCTACAGCTGTATGTGCTACAGGCTGAGGTCAGTGCTGATGCTGCTGCTGCTCTGCTACAGCTGTATGTGCTACAGGCTGAGGTCAGTGCTGATGCTGCTGCTTCTGCTACAGCTGTATGTGCTACAGGCTGAGGTCAGTGCTGATGCTGCTGCTGCTCTGCTACAGCTGTATGTGCTACAGGCTGAGGTCAGTGCTGATGCTGCTGCTGACATGCTACAGCTGTATGTGCTACAGGCTGAGGTCAGTGCTGATGCTGCTGCTGCTCTGCTACAGCTGTATGTGCTACAGGCTGAGGTCAGTGCTGATGCTGCTGCTCTGCTACAGCTGTATGTGCTACAGGCTGAGGTCAGTGCTGATGCTGCTGCTGCTCTGCTACAGCTGTATGTGCTACAGGCTGAGGTCAGTGCTGATGCTGCTGCTGCTCTGCTACAGCTGTATGTGCTACAGGCTGAGGTCAGTGCTGATGCTGCTGCTGCTCTGCTACAGCTGTATGTGCTACAGGCTGAGGTCAGTGCTGATGCTGCTGCTGCTCTGCTACAGCTGTATGTGCTACAGGCTGAGGTCAGTGCTGATGCTGCTGCTGCTCTGCTACAGCTGTATGTGCTACAGGCTGAGGTCAGTGCTGATGCTGCTGCTCTGCTACAGCTGTATGTGCTACAGGCTGAGGTCAGTGCTGATGCTGCTGCTGCTCTGCTACAGCTGTATGTGCTACAGGCTGAGGTCAGTGCTGATGCTGCTGCTCTGCTACAGCTGTATGTGCTACAGGCTGAGGTCAGTGCTGATGCTGCTGCTGCTCTGCTACAGCTGTATGTGCTACAGGCTGAGGTCAGTGCTGATGCTGCTGCTCTGCTACAGCTGTATGTGCTACAGGCTGAGGTCAGTGCTGATGCTGCTGCTGACATGCTACAGCTGTATGTGCTACAGGCTGAGGTCAGTGCTGATGCTGCTGCTGCTCTGCTACAGCTGTATGTGCTACAGGCTGAGGTCAGTGCTGATGCTGCTGCTGCTCTGCTACAGCTGTATGTGCTACAGGCTGAGGTCAGTGCTGATGCTGCTGCTGCTCTGCTACAGCTGTATGTGCTACAGGCTGAGGTCAGTGCTGATGCTGCTGCTGCTCTGCTACAGCTGTATGTGCTACAGGCTGAGGTCAGTGCTGATGCTGCTGCTGCTCTGCTACAGCTGTATGTGCTACAGGCTGAGGTCAGTGCTGATGCTGCTGCTGCTCTGCTACAGCTGTATGTGCTACAGGCTGAGGTCAGTGCTGATGCTGCTGCTGCTCTGCTACAGCTGTATGTGCTACAGGCTGAGGTCAGTGCTGATGCTGCTGCTGCTCTGCTACAGCTGTATGTGCTACAGGCTGAGGTCAGTGCTGATGCTGCTGCTGCTCTGCTACAGCTGTATGTGCTACAGGCTGAGGTCAGTGCTGATGCTGCTGCTGCTCTGCTACAGCTGTATGTGCTACAGGCTGAGGTCAGTGCTGATGCTGCTGCTGCTCTGCTACAGCTGTATGTGCTACAGGCTGAGGTCAGTGCTGATGCTGCTGCTCTGCTACAGCTGTATGTGCTACAGGCTGAGGTCAGTGCTGATGCTGCTGCTGCTCTGCTACAGCTGTATGTGCTACAGGCTGAGGTCAGTGCTGATGCTGCTGCTGCTCTGCTACAGCTGTATGTGCTACAGGCTGAGGTCAGTGCTGATGCTGCTGCTCTGCTACAGCTGTATGTGCTACAGGCTGAGGTCAGTGCTGATGCTGCTGCTCTGCTACAGCTGTATGTGCTACAGGCTGAGGTCAGTGCTGATGCTGCTGCTGCTCTGCTACAGCTGTATGTGCTACAGGCTGAGGTCAGTGCTGATGCTGCTGCTCTGCTACAGCTGTATGTGCTACAGGCTGAGGTCAGTGCTGATGCTGCTGCTGCTCTGCTACAGCTGTATGTGCTACAGGCTGAGGTCAGTGCTGATGCTGCTGCTGCTCTGCTACAGCTGTATGTGCTACAGGCTGAGGTCAGTGCTGATGCTGCTGCTGCTCTGCTACAGCTGTATGTGCTACAGGCTGAGGTCAGTGCTGATGCTGCTGCTGCTCTGCTACAGCTGTATGTGCTACAGGCTGAGGTCAGTGCTGATGCTGCTGCTGCTCTGCTACAGCTGTATGTGCTACAGGCTGAGGTCAGTGCTGATGCTGCTGCTCTGCTACAGCTGTATGTGCTACAGGCTGAGGTCAGTGCTGATGCTGCTGCTCTGCTACAGCTGTATGTGCTACAGGCTGAGGTCAGTGCTGATGCTGCTGCTGCTCTGCTACAGCTGTATGTGCTACAGGCTGAGGTCAGTGCTGATGCTGCTGCTGCTCTGCTACAGCTGTATGTGCTACAGGCTGAGGTCAGTGCTGATGCTGCTGCTCTGCTACAGCTGTATGTGCTACAGGCTGAGGTCAGTGCTGATGCTGCTGCTGCTCTGCTACAGCTGTATGTGCTACAGGCTGAGGTCAGTGCTGATGCTGCTGCTGCTCTGCTACAGCTGTATGTGCTACAGGCTGAGGTCAGTGCTGATGCTGCTGCTGACATGCTACAGCTGTATGTGCTACAGGCTGAGGTCAGTGCTGATGCTGCTGCTGCTCTGCTACAGCTGTATGTGCTACAGGCTGAGGTCAGTGCTGATGCTGCTGCTGCTCTGCTACAGCTGTATGTGCTACAGGCTGAGGTCAGTGCTGATGCTGCTGCTGCTCTGCTACAGCTGTATGTGCTACAGGCTGAGGTCAGTGCTGATGCTGCTGCTGCTCTGCTACAGCTGTATGTGCTACAGGCTGAGGTCAGTGCTGATGCTGCTGCTCTGCTACAGCTGTATGTGCTACAGGCTGAGGTCAGTGCTGATGCTGCTGCTGCTCTGCTACAGCTGTATGTGCTACAGGCTGAGGTCAGTGCTGATGCTGCTGCTGCTCTGCTACAGCTGTATGTGCTACAGGCTGAGGTCAGTGCTGATGCTGCTGCTGCTCTGCTACAGCTGTATGTGCTACAGGCTGAGGTCAGTGCTGATGCTGCTGCTCTGCTACAGCTGTATGTGCTACAGGCTGAGGTCAGTGCTGATGCTGCTGCTGCTCTGCTACAGCTGTATGTGCTACAGGCTGAGGTCAGTGCTGATGCTGCTGCTGCTCTGCTACAGCTGTATGTGCTACAGGCTGAGGTCAGTGCTGATGCTGCTGCTGCTCTGCTACAGCTGTATGTGCTACAGGCTGAGGTCAGTGCTGATGCTGCTGCTGCTCTGCTACAGCTGTATGTGCTACAGGCTGAGGTCAGTGCTGATGCTGCTGCTGCTCTGCTACAGCTGTATGTGCTACAGGCTGAGGTCAGTGCTGATGCTGCTGCTGCTCTGCTACAGCTGTATGTGCTACAGGCTGAGGTCAGTGCTGATGCTGCTGCTCTGCTACAGCTGTATGTGCTACAGGCTGAGGTCAGTGCTGATGCTGCTGCTGCTCTGCTACAGCTGTATGTGCTACAGGCTGAGGTCAGTGCTGATGCTGCTGCTGCTCTGCTACAGCTGTATGTGCTACAGGCTGAGGTCAGTGCTGATGCTGCTGCTCTGCTACAGCTGTATGTGCTACAGGCTGAGGTCAGTGCTGATGCTGCTGCTGCTCTGCTACAGCTGTATGTGCTACAGGCTGAGGTCAGTGCTGATGCTGCTGCTGCTCTGCTACAGCTGTATGTGCTACAGGCTGAGGTCAGTGCTGATGCTGCTGCTGCTCTGCTACAGCTGTATGTGCTACAGGCTGAGGTCAGTGCTGATGCTGCTGCTGCTCTGCTACAGCTGTATGTGCTACAGGCTGAGGTCAGTGCTGATGCTGCTGCTGCTCTGCTACAGCTGTATGTGCTACAGGCTGAGGTCAGTGCTGATGCTGCTGCTGCTCTGCTACAGCTGTATGTGCTACAGGCTGAGGTCAGTGCTGATGCTGCTGCTGCTCTGCTACAGCTGTATGTGCTACAGGCTGAGGTCAGTGCTGATGCTGCTGCTCTGCTACAGCTGTATGTGCTACAGGCTGAGGTCAGTGCTGATGCTGCTGCTCTGCTACAGCTGTATGTGCTACAGGCTGAGGTCAGTGCTGATGCTGCTGCTGCTCTGCTACAGCTGTATGTGCTACAGGCTGAGGTCAGTGCTGATGCTGCTGCTCTGCTACAGCTGTATGTGCTACAGGCTGAGGTCAGTGCTGATGCTGCTGCTGCTCTGCTACAGCTGTATGTGCTACAGGCTGAGGTCAGTGCTGATGCTGCTGCTCTGCTACAGCTGTATGTGCTACAGGCTGAGGTCAGTGCTGATGCTGCTGCTGCTCTGCTACAGCTGTATGTGCTACAGGCTGAGGTCAGTGCTGATGCTGCTGCTGCTCTGCTACAGCTGTATGTGCTACAGGCTGAGGTCAGTGCTGATGCTGCTGCTGCTCTGCTACAGCTGTATGTGCTACAGGCTGAGGTCAGTGCTGATGCTGCTGCTGCTCTGCTACAGCTGTATGTGCTACAGGCTGAGGTCAGTGCTGATGCTGCTGCTGCTCTGCTACAGCTGTATGTGCTACAGGCTGAGGTCAGTGCTGATGCTGCTGCTGCTCTGCTACAGCTGTATGTGCTACAGGCTGAGGTCAGTGCTGATGCTGCTGCTGCTCTGCTACAGCTGTATGTGCTACAGGCTGAGGTCAGTGCTGATGCTGCTGCTGCTCTGCTACAGCTGTATGTGCTACAGGCTGAGGTCAGTGCTGATGCTGCTGCTGCCGTGCTACAGCTGTATGTGCTACAGGCTGAGGTCAGTGCTGATGCTGCTGCTCTGCTACAGCTGTATGTGCTACAGGCTGAGGTCAGTGCTGATGCTGCTGCTGCTCTGCTACAGCTGTATGTGCTACAGGCTGAGGTCAGTGCTGATGCTGCTGCTGCTCTGCTACAGCTGTATGTGCTACAGGCTGAGGTCAGTGCTGATGCTGCTGCTGCTCTGCTACAGCTGTATGTGCTACAGGCTGAGGTCAGTGCTGATGCTGCTGCTGCTCTGCTACAGCTGTATGTGCTACAGGCTGAGGTCAGTGCTGATGCTGCTGCTGCTCTGCTACAGCTGTATGTGCTACAGGCTGAGGTCAGTGCTGATGCTGCTGCTGCTCTGCTACAGCTGTATGTGCTACAGGCTGAGGTCAGTGCTGATGCTGCTGCTGCTCTGCTACAGCTGTATGTGCTACAGGCTGAGGTCAGTGCTGATGCTGCTGCTGCTCTGCTACAGCTGTATGTGCTACAGGCTGAGGTCAGTGCTGATGCTGCTGCTGCTCTGCTACAGCTGTATGTGCTACAGGCTGAGGTCAGTGCTGATGCTGCTGCTGCTCTGCTACAGCTGTATGTGCTACAGGCTGAGGTCAGTGCTGATGCTGCTGCTGCTCTGCTACAGCTGTATGTGCTACAGGCTGAGGTCAGTGCTGATGCTGCTGCTGCTCTGCTACAGCTGTATGTGCTACAGGCTGAGGTCAGTGCTGATGCTGCTGCTGCTGCTACAGCTGTATGTGCTACAGGCTGAGGTCAGTGCTGATGCTGCTTCTGCTCTGCTACAGCTGTATGTGCTACAGGCTGAGGTCAGTGCTGATGCTGCTGCTGCTCTGCTACAGCTGTATGTGCTACAGGCTGAGGTCAGTGCTGATGCTGCTGCTGCTCTGCTACAGCTGTATGTGCTACAGGCTGAGGTCAGTGCTGATGCTGCTGCTGCTCTGCTACAGCTGTATGTGCTACAGGCTGAGGTCAGTGCTGATGCTGCTGCTGCTCTGCTACAGCTGTATGTGCTACAGGCTGAGGTCAGTGCTGATGCTGCTGCTGCTCTGCTACAGCTGTATGTGCTACAGGCTGAGGTCAGTGCTGATGCTGCTGCTGCTCTGCTACAGCTGTATGTGCTACAGGCTGAGGTCAGTGCTGATGCTGCTGCTGCTCTGCTACAGCTGTATGTGCTACAGGCTGAGGTCAGTGCTGATGCTGCTGCTGCTCTGCTACAGCTGTATGTGCTACAGGCTGAGGTCAGTGCTGATGCTGCTGCTGCTCTGCTACAGCTGTATGTGCTACAGGCTGAGGTCAGTGCTGATGCTGCTGCTCTGCTACAGCTGTATGTGCTACAGGCTGAGGTCAGTGCTGATGCTGCTGCTGCTCTGCTACAGCTGTATGTGCTACAGGCTGAGGTCAGTGCTGATGCTGCTGCTGCTCTGCTACAGCTGTATGTGCTACAGGCTGAGGTCAGTGCTGATGCTGCTGCTGCTCTGCTACAGCTGTATGTGCTACAGGCTGAGGTCAGTGCTGATGCTGCTGCTGCTCTGCTACAGCTGTATGTGCTACAGGCTGAGGTCAGTGCTGATGCTGCTGCTGCTCTGCTACAGCTGTATGTGCTACAGGCTGAGGTCAGTGCTGATGCTGCTGCTGCTCTGCTACAGCTGTATGTGCTACAGGCTGAGGTCAGTGCTGATGCTGCTGCTGCTCTGCTACAGCTGTATGTGCTACAGGCTGAGGTCAGTGCTGATGCTGCTGCTGCTCTGCTACAGCTGTATGTGCTACAGGCTGAGGTCAGTGCTGATGCTGCTGCTGCTCTGCTACAGCTGTATGTGCTACAGGCTGAGGTCAGTGCTGATGCTGCTGCTGCTCTGCTACAGCTGTATGTGCTACAGGCTGAGGTCAGTGCTGATGCTGCTGCTGCTCTGCTACAGCTGTATGTGCTACAGGCTGAGGTCAGTGCTGATGCTGCTGCTGCTCTGCTACAGCTGTATGTGCTACAGGCTGAGGTCAGTGCTGATGCTGCTGCTCTGCTACAGCTGTATGTGCTACAGGCTGAGGTCAGTGCTGATGCTGCTGCTGCTCTGCTACAGCTGTATGTGCTACAGGCTGAGGTCAGTGCTGATGCTGCTGCTCTGCTACAGCTGTATGTGCTACAGGCTGAGGTCAGTGCTGATGCTGCTGCTGCTCTGCTACAGCTGTATGTGCTACAGGCTGAGGTCAGTGCTGATGCTGCTGCTGCTCTGCTACAGCTGTATGTGCTACAGGCTGAGGTCAGTGCTGATGCTGCTGCTGCTCTGCTACAGCTGTATGTGCTACAGGCTGAGGTCAGTGCTGATGCTGCTGCTGCTCTGCTACAGCTGTATGTGCTACAGGCTGAGGTCAGTGCTGATGCTGCTGCTGCTCTGCTACAGCTGTATGTGCTACAGGCTGAGGTCAGTGCTGATGCTGCTGCTGCTCTGCTACAGCTGTATGTGCTACAGGCTGAGGTCAGTGCTGATGCTGCTGCTGCTCTGCTACAGCTGTATGTGCTACAGGCTGAGGTCAGTGCTGATGCTGCTGCTGCTCTGCTACAGCTGTATGTGCTACAGGCTGAGGTCAGTGCTGATGCTGCTGCTGCTCTGCTACAGCTGTATGTGCTACAGGCTGAGGTCAGTGCTGATGCTGCTGCTGCTCTGCTACAGCTGTATGTGCTACAGGCTGAGGTCAGTGCTGATGCTGCTGCTGCTCTGCTACAGCTGTATGTGCTACAGGCTGAGGTCAGTGCTGATGCTGATGCTGCTGCTACAGCTGTATGTGCTACAGGCTGAGGTCAGTGCTGATGCTGCTGCTGCTCTGCTACAGCTGTATGTGCTACAGGCTGAGGTCAGTGCTGATGCTGCTGCTGCTCTGCTACAGCTGTATGTGCTACAGGCTGAGGTCAGTGCTGATGCTGCTGCTGCTCTGCTACAGCTGTATGTGCTACAGGCTGAGGTCAGTGCTGATGCTGCTGCTGCTCTGCTACAGCTGTATGTGCTACAGGCTGAGGTCAGTGCTGATGCTGCTGCTGCTCTGCTACAGCTGTATGTGCTACAGGCTGAGGTCAGTGCTGATGCTGCTGCTGCTCTGCTACAGCTGTATGTGCTACAGGCTGAGGTCAGTGCTGATGCTGCTGCTGCTCTGCTACAGCTGTATGTGCTACAGGCTGAGGTCAGTGCTGATGCTGCTGCTGCTCTGCTACAGCTGTATGTGCTACAGGCTGAGGTCAGTGCTGATGCTGCTGCTGCTCTGCTACAGCTGTATGTGCTACAGGCTGAGGTCAGTGCTGATGCTGCTGCTGCTCTGCTACAGCTGTATGTGCTACAGGCTGAGGTCAGTGCTGATGCTGCTGCTGCTCTGCTACAGCTGTATGTGCTACAGGCTGAGGTCAGTGCTGATGCTGCTGCTGCTCTGCTACAGCTGTATGTGCTACAGGCTGAGGTCAGTGCTGATGCTGCTGCTGCTCTGCTACAGCTGTATGTGCTACAGGCTGAGGTCAGTGCTGATGCTGCTGCTGCTCTGCTACAGCTGTATGTGCTACAGGCTGAGGTCAGTGCTGATGCTGCTGCTGCTCTGCTACAGCTGTATGTGCTACAGGCTGAGGTCAGTGCTGATGCTGCTGCTGCTCTGCTACAGCTGTATGTGCTACAGGCTGAGGTCAGTGCTGATGCTGCTGCTGCTCTGCTACAGCTGTATGTGCTACAGGCTGAGGTCAGTGCTGATGCTGCTGCTGCTCTGCTACAGCTGTATGTGCTACAGGCTGAGGTCAGTGCTGATGCTGCTGCTGCTCTGCTACAGCTGTATGTGCTACAGGCTGAGGTCAGTGCTGATGCTGCTGCTGCTCTGCTACAGCTGTATGTGCTACAGGCTGAGGTCAGTGCTGATGCTGCTGCTCTGCTACAGCTGTATGTGCTACAGGCTGAGGTCAGTGCTGATGCTGCTGCTGCTCTGCTACAGCTGTATGTGCTACAGGCTGAGGTCAGTGCTGATGCTGCTGCTGCTCTGCTACAGCTGTATGTGCTACAGGCTGAGGTCAGTGCTGATGCTGCTGCTGCTCTGCTACAGCTGTATGTGCTACAGGCTGAGGTCAGTGCTGATGCTGCTGCTGCTCTGCTACAGCTGTATGTGCTACAGGCTGAGGTCAGTGCTGATGCTGCTGCTGCTCTGCTACAGCTGTATGTGCTACAGGCTGAGGTCAGTGCTGATGCTGCTGCTCTGCTACAGCTGTATGTGCTACAGGCTGAGGTCAGTGCTGATGCTGCTGCTGCTCTGCTACAGCTGTATGTGCTACAGGCTGAGGTCAGTGCTGATGCTGCTGCTGCTCTGCTACAGCTGTATGTGCTACAGGCTGAGGTCAGTGCTGATGCTGCTGCTGCTCTGCTACAGCTGTATGTGCTACAGGCTGAGGTCAGTGCTGATGCTGCTGCTGCTCTGCTACAGCTGTATGTGCTACAGGCTGAGGTCAGTGCTGATGCTGCTGCTGCTCTGCTACAGCTGTATGTGCTACAGGCTGAGGTCAGTGCTGATGCTGCTGCTGCTCTGCTACAGCTGTATGTGCTACAGGCTGAGGTCAGTGCTGATGCTGCTGCTGCTCTGCTACAGCTGTATGTGCTACAGGCTGAGGTCAGTGCTGATGCTGCTGCTGCTCTGCTACAGCTGTATGTGCTACAGGCTGAGGTCAGTGCTGATGCTGCTGCTGCTCTGCTACAGCTGTATGTGCTACAGGCTGAGGTCAGTGCTGATGCTGCTGCTCTGCTACAGCTGTATGTGCTACAGGCTGAGGTCAGTGCTGATGCTGCTGCTGCTCTGCTACAGCTGTATGTGCTACAGGCTGAGGTCAGTGCTGATGATGCTGCTGCTCTGCTACAGCTGTATGTGCTACAGGCTGAGGTCAGTGCTGATGCTGCTGCTGCTCTGCTACAGCTGTATGTGCTACAGGCTGAGGTCAGTGCTGATGCTGCTGCTGCTCTGCTACAGCTGTATGTGCTACAGGCTGAGGTCAGTGCTGATGCTGCTGCTGCTCTGCTACAGCTGTATGTGCTACAGGCTGAGGTCAGTGCTGATGCTGCTGCTGCTCTGCTACAGCTGTATGTGCTACAGGCTGAGGTCAGTGCTGATGCTGCTGCTGCTCTGCTACAGCTGTATGTGCTACAGGCTGAGGTCAGTGCTGATGCTGCTGCTGCTCTGCTACAGCTGTATGTGCTACAGGCTGAGGTCAGTGCTGATGCTGCTGCTGACATGCTACAGCTGTATGTGCTACAGGCTGAAGTCAGTGCTGATGCTGCTGCTGCTCTGCTACAGCTGTATGTGCTACAGGCTGAGGTCAGTGCTGATGCTGCTGCTGCTCTGCTACAGCTATATGTGCTACAGGCTGAGGTCAGTGCTGATGCTGCTGCTGCTCTGCTACAGCTGTATGTGCTACAGGCTGAGGTCAGTGCTGATGCTGCTGCTGCTCTGCTACAGCTGTATGTGCTACAGGCTGAGGTCAGTGCTGATGCTGCTGCTGACATGCTACAGCTCTATGTGCTACAGGCTGAGGTCAGTGCTGATGCTGCTGCTGCTCTGCTACAGCTGTATGTGCTACAGGCTGAGGTCAGTGCTGATGCTGCTGCTGACATGCTACAGCTGTATGTGCTACAGGCTGAGGTCAGTGCTGATGCTGCTGCTGCTCTGCTACACCTGTATGTGCTACAGGCTGAGGTCAGTACTGATGCTGCTGCTGCTCTGCTACAGCTGTATGTGCTACAGGCTGAGGTCAGTGCTGATGCTGCTGCTGCTCTGCTACAGCTATATGTGCTATGGGCTGAGGTCAGTGCTGATGCTGCTGCTGACATGCTACAGCTGTATGTGCTACAGGCTGAGGTCAGTGCTGATGCTGCTGCTGCTCTGCTACAGCTGTATGTGCTACAGGCTGAGGTCAGTGCTGATGCTGCTGCTGCTCTGCTACAGCTGTATGTGCTACAATCTGAGGTCGGTGATGATGCTGCTGCTCTGCTACAGCTTTATTTGCTACATGCTGAGGTCAGTGCTGATGCTGCTGCTGCTTTGCTATAGCTGTATATGCTACAGGCTGAGGTCAGTGCTGATGCTGCTGCTGCTCTGCTATAGCTGTATGTGCTACAGGCTGAGGTCAGTGCTGATGCTGCTGCTGCTCTGCTACAGCTGTATGTGCTACAGGCTGAGGTCAGTACTGATGCTGCTGCTGCTCTGCTACAGCTGTATGTGCTACAGGCTGAGGTCAGTGATGATGATGCTGCTGCTCTGCTACAGCTGTATGTGCTACAGGCTGAGGTCAGTGCTGATGCTGCTGCTGCTCTGCTACAGCTGTATGTGCTACAGGCTGAGGTCAGTGCTGATGCTGCTGCTCTGCTACAGCTGTATGTGCTACAGGCTGAGGTCAGTGCTGATGCTGCTGCTGACATGCTACAGCTGTATGTGCTACAGGCTGAGGTCAGTGCTGATGCTGCTCTGCTACAGCTGTATGTGCTACAGGCTGAGGTCAGTGCTGATGCTGCTGCTGCTCTGCTACAGCTGTATGTGCTACAGGCTGAGGTCAGTGCTGATGCTGCTGCTGCTCTGCTACAGCTATATGTGCTACAGGCTGAGGTCAGTGCTGATGCTGCTGCTGACATGCTACAGCTGTATGTGCTACAGGCTGAGGTCAGTGCTGATGCTGCTGCTGCTCTGCTACAGCTGTATGTGCTACAGGCTGAGGTCAGTGCTGCTGCTGCTCTGCTACAGCTGTATGTGCTACAGGCTGAGGTCAGTGCTGATGCTGCTGCTGCTCTGCTACAGCTATATGTGCTACAAGCTGAGGTCAGTGCTGATGCTGCTGCTGCTCTGCTACAGCTGTATGTGCTACAGGCTGAGGTCAGTGCTGATGCTGCTGCTCTGCTACAGGTGTATGTGCTACAGGCTGAGGTCAGTGCTGATGCTGCTGCTCTGCTACAGCTGTATGTGCTACAGGCTGAGGTCAGTGCTGATGCTGCTGCTACTCTGCTACAGCTGTATGTGCTACAGGCTGAGGTCAGTGCTGATGCTGCTGCTGACAACATGCCTAGACTGATAAGGAGAAGAGTGTTCAGGCCCAGGGTGACCTTCCAGGAGCTACATGAGCTGGAGATTGTAGAGTGCTACAGGGTGGACAGGGACATACTATAACAACTCACTGAGCTCTGCCATCCTCAACTCACACCCATTGCCAACAGAGGGGAACCCATCCCAGTGGAAACAAAGGTATGTGTAGCCCTTAGAATACTAACTACAGGTACTTTTCAAAGGCCAAATGGGGACATGATGGGGATCTCACAGGCATCAGAATCCAGGGTACTCCACAAGTTCCTGGCTGCCATGCAAACACATGCAGTAAGCACATTTATTTACCCCACACCTCTGAGCAGAGGGCCAGCAATATGCATCTATTTTACCATGTAGCACACTACCCTGAAGTACTGGGTGCCATAGACTGCACTCATGTACACATCAAAGCACTGCCCAGTGAAAAGGGTGGAGTCTACGTCAACCACAAGAGGTATCACTCCATCGACTGCCACACTGTGTGCAATGCCCAGGGCATTATCATGAATGTGTGTGCTGGCAGCCCTGGAAGTTATCACAACTCCCATATCTGGCACGCATCACAGCTGTACCAGGTGTTTGCAAGGGGGCACATCCCATATGGCCATCTACTGGATGATGTTGGCTATACACTGGATCCATGGATGAAGACACCTATCAGAAATGCACACACATCTACTGAAGAATGCCATAATGAGGCACACGCACAAAATAGGAATGTCATAGAGCATGTGTTTGGGCTACTCAAGTCACGTTGCAGTGCTGCACTATATCTGGTGGAGCCCTGCAGTACTGTCCAGCCACATGAACAGATGTTCACAGCATGTGCCATGCTACACGATATGATCCTGCGGAAACAGCTGTAGCAGGATCAGCACAGGGAAGGGACACAGCCCTTCACCACTGCCAAGGTCCTCACAACCACACCCACAGGGGGACTCAGATGATTTACCTCCTGATGCTGTCCCTGTAGGCAGACGTAGATATTCCCAGTATGCCCTGGCCTTGACATAGAGGCAATGCATAGCTCATGCACTGACAACCTTGGGCCCTAGAGACTGACACCTTACTCTGACTCACATACATAGTAAGTCAGTAATCAAACAGTAAGCTAAAGGCTGGTTAAGACTGAAGTCCAAAACCAAAAAACAAAACCAAAGGAAATCAAGCTGCGTTAATAAAATCCAAGGACAATTCCACAATAAATAATTCCAGTAAGTGCTTTCATCTGTAATAAGACTTCTTCAGACTAGAGGTTAACATTCAAAAACACACATTTAAATACTTTAAAAGTCACATGACACTATACTTAGTGTTTTAACCCTTTACGTTTAAGATACATAATAAAATCTTCTCTATTGTTCAGACCAGGGGGGTAGCAAGCATTGAGTCTAACCTGCCAATTATATTCCAGCCACCCCAAGTCATCTTCTGGATTTAATGAATTTTCTACATTTTTTAAACTGTCCACTACAAGGAATTGAAAGTTAACTTTGCATGAACCACGTTTGTAATGCTTGCTCGGGTCATTCCTTACATCCCCAACAGAAACTGTATATTTATGGTCATATATTCTTTTGTACAATTCTCTTGTAGTTCTTCTTACATAGAAAGATTTACATTCTAAGCAAAAAGTGAGATAAATTGCATACTTAGATTTGCATGAAAAGACACCATTGACAAGTTATTTTAACATTATTCAGAATACATTCTGTTTTTTCTGTGAGCAAATAGTTATACATATTACAGTTGTAACACGTAACCATTCCATTTCTGTCTGACCTGACTTTAGGTTTAGTCAACTTACTTTGAAAGAGGTTTTTAAAACTTTTCCCTCTTTTTTGAGTAAAGAGAGGCTTCTGCCCTATAGTTTCTAGTAACTCAGTTTGTCCCCCAAACAATTTCCAATTCATTATTTATTTTATTCTCCCTGGGTCCAAACTATTCACAATACACATTCTCACTTTGTTTTTATGTTTATTTACTCTATCTTCTTTTGTGTTTCTTGTACCTCTCGGAGTTGTAACTTTAGTTCTAATATCTGTGACCAATGTTTTTGGATAACCTCTTTGATATAGTTTTTCACAAAAATGGTCACTTTCTTTATCAAAATCTTATTCCCTTTCTGTCAGGTCACTGATCCTTAACAACTGTCCTTTTACTATATTTTCCTTGGTCTTTTTGGGGTGCATGCTGTTATAATGTAAGTATGTATTATTTTGAACCTTATTTTTTTAATTTGTTGTTCCTGATTTGTTCTTATCCTTAAAAACAGTTGCATCCAAGAAATTTGTTGTTGTCAAATTAAATTGGCAGGTAAATTCCAAAAAAGAACACATACTGTTGATGTAGGTCTTAAATTCAGATAAGACCTCTTCTGTTGCTCTCCAAATTAAGAAAACATTGTCAATAAAACAATGCAATGCCACAATATTATTATGGTAATTACTATGTAATATATGAGTGGTTTTCCACCCCTACATATACAGATTGGCATAGCTGGGGGCCATTGCCGCCCCCATTGCCACTCCATTTGTTTTATTAAAAATATCACTATTAAATGAGAAGAAATTATAATTAAGAATAACATCAAGCAATTCCATTGGTATTCCTACAGTATTGTCAGAATATAACTTAGATTTAATTAATTCAAGCCTCACTGTCTCCATACCTTTCTCATTAGGTATTACTGTATACAGTGATTTTATATTCATAGTTACCAGTAAGTCACTTCCTTCCACATATATTTCTTTGATTTTTTCCAAGAAATCAAAAGTGTCTGTAATATATGTACTGTTATTAACCATTACCCTCTGTGTTTGTCTACATAGATAGCCATACTTTCCATTTGCTATGTAGACTTGACACTATAGGTCTTAGGGTGGGTCATTTAGCTCTTTATGGATATTTGAAATTCCAAAGATCCTACTTATTTTTGGATTCTCAATAGTAAAATATTTTTTAGTACCCTGAATATAAAAAAATATATATCAAAAGTTAGGTGCCCTCTATAGGCACAACTACTTTCTCAGCTTCTCTGCAAAAAAAGCTCCTCATTCCCGCTTCCTACTCTCCTATATGGCGCCCCCATCCTACCCAATATTCAGTCCTCCCTAAAAACTAAACTCAATTCATGCTACAACAAAATTGCCAAATTTGCTACGGATGCTAAATTCTCTCACCACTGTTCCACACTACAACAACTTAATTGGCTGGAATTCCCCCTTACCTCAAATACCTACAACTAACTACTGCCCACAAACTCATTTACTTCCCAGCAATCTGCCCAGCCCTCACTGACATCTTGACCATCTAACATCCTAATCAACACCTAAAGTCAGAAAACAAAATGCTATTAAACACTGATAAACCGAAGCTGTCAGCCAGTCAAATGCGTTACTCTTTCACAGTCTCAAAGCTTTGGAATAATCTCCCTCCTTCAATAAGAACTATCAGTAGCTCCACTGCTTTTAAAAACTCCCTTAAACTTCACCTCTCATTACATTGGATGTGCACCTGCACCCTTAATCACAGTTACATTACCTGACCCCCTCCCTAAATCCGGCTCATCCTATCTCTACACCTAACCTTTTATCCCTTCCCTCCTTTACAGCAACTGCTTCTGCTGACACTTAGCCAGTGCCATCCCTACTCTAAGCCTTCTGCCTCCATCTTTTTCCTTTATACAATCTCCTCTCTCAGCTAACAACCTTACCTACCATCTACACCTTCTATTTCTATACTTCTACCATGAGTTTAACAATTCTTTACGTACATCACCAAGTTATATAATGCTACATAATTCTACCATGAGTTTAAAAACTCTTTACCTATACCACCAAGTTATACAATATCACCACACTACTGTATGTAAGTCTTGCCATATTATTGGATGCTGTTAGTTACTTATCTAATGTATTACAACTACCTGATATATTCTGTATTATATGTTCTTTTTATGTAATTACATGTGGAGCTTTTCTCCCCGGTCCTCCACTGAAAATGGGCTCATTTCTGGCCCAGTGGACTTTCCCAGTAAACAAATGCAATAAATAAATAAATTAATTATATGCAACTAACTTGCCATAAAAACACAAGTTTATGTAGACTGGACAAAACGTCTAAACAAGTCACTGCTCGACAGAGGCACAGCAAAATAATGGGTATAGTTCCCCATACTTAAGGGGTGGCGTAAGCCACAAAACGATGGGCTAGGCTTGTAAATGCCCTCGGGCAGATAGCCTAGTATGAACCTATGAACCTATGAACCTATAAACACCTGGACAATCTGTCAAAAAATGTACAGTTGAGAGGTGAGACCACACCAGGATATGACCTTTCAGGTAAGAAGAACACCACACAAGCAGGAGATCCCCAGCCAGTATACCACCAAGTTGCTGGACTGTTTACACAGCTTCATCAGTCAACCGGCTGTAGCCACACCTCTCAACTGGCCTTTTTGGACAAGAATGTATCTAGTCTGGCTCATAATATTGGTCTGTGCATCATACATCTCTGGTAAAGCACTGTGATGATCTGAGGATGTCTGTCACTAGGTAACGACACAATGCATTGCATTGTCAGACTTCTGATATGTCAGAAAATGTCTGCTAAAACAAATCCAGTACCTCTAGGAAAGTTCTGTTTACTTTTGAGAAGGTTGGCTGTACTGCACAAAACCCCGGACCGGATTACAACTATCTCTGGAATGGAGTCCCACTCTCAATATAGAAGGTCACACTGTGCAGGCTCCTACACTTAGAGAATCAGAGACTATGTTGGAACCCACATTGGACTATAGAACTGTATTGTGCATATATGTCTTTGCATACAGACAGCTATGTACACCTTAACTGTCCCTACACACACCCATCAGACAGGATTGCCCTCAGCTAGCTGTAGGTGGCCCATACATGATATATCTGCATCTGTTATGTGATACACAGACAGGGGTCCAGAGAAGTAAATATTGTGGGAAGAAATATCCAGGGAATTGTTATGGTTAGGCTTGCATAGGCCCTAGGGCCGATAGCCTAGTACCAACCTATGAACCTATAAAAGGACAGTTGTTAAGGATTAGTGACCTGACAGAAAGGGAAGAAGATTTTGGTATAGAAGATGACAATTTTTGTGAAAAATTTTATCAAAGAGGTTATCCAAAAAACATTAGTCACAGATATTAGAACTAAAGTTACAACTCGGAGAGGTACAAGAAATAGAAAAGAAGGTAGAATTAATATAAATAAAAACAAAGTGAGAATGCATATTGTGAATAGTTTGGACTCAGGGAGAATAAAAGAAATAATAACAAATAATTGGAAATTGTTTGATGGACAAACTGAGTTAATAGAAACTAGAGGGCAGAAGCCCCCCTTTCCTCAAAAAAAGAGGGAAAAGTTTCAAAAATGTTTTTCAAAGTAAGTTGACTATACCTAAAGTCAGGTCAGACAGAAATGGAATGGTTACATGTTACAACTGTAATATGTATAACTTATCTGTTCACAGAAAAAAACAGAATGTACTCTGAATAATGTTAAAACAACTGTCAATGGTGTCTTTTCATGCAAATCTAAGTATGTAATTTATATCACTTTTTGCTTAGAATGTAAGTCTTTTTATGTAGGAAGAACCACAAGAGATGTGTACAAAAGAATATATGAACATAAATATGCAGTTTCTGTTGGGGATGAAAGGAATGCCCTGGGGAAGCATTACAAACGTGGTTCATGCAAAGTTAACTTTAAATTCCTTGCAGTGGACAGTTTAAAAAATATAGAAAATTAATTTAATCCAGTAGATGACTTGGGGTGGCTGGAATATAGTTGGCAGGTTAGACTCAATGCTTTTTACCCCCCTCGTCTGAACAATAGAAAAGAATTTATTACGTATCTTAAACATAAAGGGTTAAATCAATAAGCATGCGGTCATGTGACTTTTAAAATATTTAAATGTGTGTTTTAGACTGTTAACTCCCACTCTGAAGAAGTCTTATTACAGATGAAAGCGCTTACTGGAATTATTTACTGTGAAATTGTCCTTTGATTTTTATTAAAGTAGCTTGATTTTGTTTGGTTTTGTTTTTTATATACATAGTAAAAAGGATGCCAGCCACATAACAAAACCTGTACCTCACCATGTATTGACTATATACTGCGTACATCAGAGTCAGCTCTGCAACACAGGTATCTCAACTGCTGCATTTACAAGGTAAGTCACTCTCCTTTACAACAAATGTAAGGGATACTACACCATGAGAGCATATGTTTGGACCTGCTGCATGTATGGAAGGGAATAGAGTAGGCTACTGGGCTACTTGCAGAGAACTAACAACTATGTGGGACAACCGGTAATTTGTCCAATACTGACTGCCCCATAATATGCAGTAGGCCACAAGGCAGCAAAACCCACTGCAGTATGCAAGGGAAATGCCAATCATTGGGTTCATAGGACAGATGCACAACTGCCAATGCTAGAGTCCCCTACCACAACACATCAGTGTTCCCATACAAGTGCAGTAACAGTATGTTTGTATGGATATTATCAGCAGACCACACAATCCCTGGGCTGTCCCAAACAAACTGGCTACGTATTTTAATTTCCACAATATGCAGAGGTCAAAGTGTTATGTCTGTCTGCTGTTGATAGTGTGAGGAAGTAAACCTCATGTTCTGGTAGCTGGTGTGGCTCAGTGGAATAAGTAGAGTAGCATGGTTGATGGTGTTTATGGTTCGAAGCCAGCTGCACCTACAACTTTTCATGTAAGGTACTCCTATGGTAGGAGTCCCACAGACTGTCAATATGCCCTAATATGTTACTGCAAGACAGCTAGACAAAGACAGAGACCATGGAGGGGCAGAAGGCCAAGCCCACAGACATTATACATGCTCTGAGTAACCTAGAAGGTGGCTAGTATAACAGCAGGTTGCAACAGGACAGAGTAGCATCAGGATGTAAAGGTCATCACTTAACTGTGACAGTACTTACAACAATTCATTGGGCTCCATTTAGTAGTATAGTACCAGAAAACACAACTGTATGAGGAACAGAGCAGACATATGGGGTGGAATGCTGGGCATCCTGCTAAAACATGTACAGTGAGAGGTGTGAAGACTGTCATCCTGTGTGTGGTGTAACATCATGTACCCCAGTTACATCATCACTACAACCACTTACAGCAGGAAATATGGACAAAGGCATGAACAGTAGTGGGACAAAAGCACAAATATAAGGAAAAGGATTAACTACTGACCAGAAAAATGTAGAAAGTGCAGAGAATAAAAGGTTGTACAGTAGCATGGGTGTCCTGGTGTGTATGGAGTCACTAACTCAAATGTCTGGCATCATTTCCTAATGTTAATCTATAATGATTTGCCACTGAAGTACCAGAAAATCACAATACTATGTAAAACATACCATACATATGATGCAACACTCTGTACAGTCTATTACAATCTGTACAGTCGATAGGTATGAGTCATATAATATGTTCAGCACAGAGTCGGGAAATCTCTTGGTCAAAATATCAGGGTTGTGCTGGACTGTTGAATTAGGTGCAGCAGCCAATTGGCTGCAGCACACAAAATCCAGGACTGGAGTACGGGTAGATCTGGCCTGGAGTCACCTTGTAAGTACTGACAGTCACACTGGGTATGTTCCCCACTTAGCTACCACACAGCTACACCTAAACTGACATTCCAAAATATATGTACATGTGTGTGGGGCTGTATGAATGTGCACACCCACACACAGAATGCTGGGGTTATCTGCACATACACATGCAACAGTTGTCTGATGGTAACACACCAAGGCCGCACAATGACATAATCCACCCAAGCAACTAGTCCTGTGCCTGTGGAATGTCACCCTGTAGACAGACAATGGTGAGCAGGTGGTGTAATGTGCAAAGGCTTCAACACAGGATTTGGACAGGCCATATTGTCACTGGCCAATTGTCCATCTAGCAAACTGCAACCGATCAGAAATGGTGATACTGTTAACTGTACACACATAGCAGAGGCATTAACAGGTACCCACTGCTAGGACAATAGATACAATAATAGCATAAAGCAGGTTCACTCTGCAGGCCATACATGCTGTACAATACAAGGCCACTTTGCGTAGCCCACAAGCATTATTGCTGCAGCCACATGTACACCAGATGTAATCAGTGGTGCATGCAATAAGTACCAGGTAGGGGTTCTAATCTCACATCAGCCACTGTGTGTGTGTGTAAATATATCCCCTTGCAGCAGTGTACATATGCCTATCTCTGTGCAATGGATATACATCTTAGGGCCCTGTGACAACCTGCCAGCCTCCCCATTGGTCTGCTTTACAAGGCCTGCTGATGTCGTCCATCTTAACAGCACTGGCTGACAATCTCAAAATAGATAAGCTCCATGGTGCCTGCAAGATGTACATAGTGCTCTAGTGTATAGTAATAGATAGGTAGGGGTTCTAATCTCAATAAAGGCAACTGTGTGTGTGTGTGTGTGTGTGTGTGTGTGTGTGTGTGTGTGTGTGTGTGTGTGTGTGTGTGTGTACAAATATTTCCATGCAACAGTACACATATGGGTGTGCAATTTTCATGCATTTTACTGTCCTGTCAGTCTGCAATCCCTAAATAGCCCACATCTACCTTGGCATAAATGCTGTCTACCACCACCTACATTTGTATGTGCAGAACACCAACATGACACGTATCAAGGGTAGCAGGCCTTATCACAGGGTATGCATGCATGATAACACTGACTGCCCCCATTTTGCCTGATACACTGTTCTACAGATATGCACCTAGGTAACCATGCACATATACAGCTGTACCTTGCTGATGTCATATGTCTGCTGTGCTGCCATGCCATGCTGTGTCACTGTATTGCCACCAAGTCTTCATAGTTTAGCCACTCAGACCCCTGGAACAGAAACATACACAGTTCTGAGAGACACCTGTCATTCTGCCACACTACCACCAATCTAACATCATGCAACAATGGTACACACACTGATGTGTACTCATGACACATGCCAGCATACAGCACCTGTCATGGTCCAAAACACCTGGCATGGCATAACACTACCGCAATACAAAACTACATGTAATGTATTATAGTTGCGCTGTGCATCAGACACATATGTCCCTGTATCGATGGCAGGGATGTGGCACAGGTATCATATGCACAGGGTGTGGTGTTGGGGTGCCAGAGGCCTAGGCTGTGCCAAACAGTTGACAGCATGTGTGTGAGTCAGGAAGGGGTGCTGGCTAGCTGGGACTTGGAGAGGTGCCATGTGTGCCTGTTGGTGACCTGCATGTGACAGTGATGTTTGAGTGTGCGTGTGTACACAGTCAAGCCCAGTGCTATCCCTACACATGTGTATGTTGGACAGCTGTGGACCATACATGGCAGAGTGGACAGTTCATCGTCTCCGGCCATGAACATGGGAAATGGCTCTGGCAGGAGTGGCACTGACACCACCATGCCCAGGGTCATGTGCAGTGCTAGTAGCTGATGGTGACTGGTGTCTGCTGGGCCCCTGTCCCCCACGGGACCACCTGGACCATGTACCCATGGCCTGCCACTTCATTTGTGTGGACAGCACACTCCCTTCTGTAATGCTGGAAGTACTGCCACTACAGGAGCGTGAGTGTGCACGACCACCTGGATTCTCAACAGATGGTATTGCTGATCTACATCCACGTGTCTGATACCCGACTCCAACCAGATGTTCCAGCACAGACAACATGTTCATAGGTTCAGGGTTCATAGGTTCATGGGTTAGTACTAGGCTAACTGCCTTTGTGGGCCATTTTAAGCCTAGCCATTTACCCCATCTGAGAATCAAACCCTGGATCTTGTGTTTGTATGGTGAACACCTTAACCATTATGCCAACCTCCCACCATGTGGTCAAAGACTGAAAATGTCTTGCCCCACTGTCTGTCCACTAGATCAGTGAAACAATCCATGGCAACACCAATGTGGTGGAGGGAGTCACTGATGTCAGACTGTGCTGCATCCATAATCCTCAGCATACATCTGGTGTTGCATTCGGAATGTGCCTGTGCCTCCATGATGGAGCAAAACATGCATCGAGTGACCCGTGATGCGACACCTGTGAAAGATCGTGGATGGCAGCAGTTCTCTTTTGAGCATCCCTCTCCTTCAAGCACCCCTGTCAATCTGCCTGTTTGGGACCTTGCCAGCTCTCTGGCTATAGTCAATGTCTACACTCACTGATGCCATAGTTGCCACACTCTGGCTGTCTGATATCTGTGGCCTCAGGGGACTGGGTATGTGTGTGCATACTGACTGTGTGTGGGGACAATTGG
The DNA here is from genome assembly GCF_019279795.1 of Protopterus annectens. NCBI lineage: Eukaryota > Metazoa > Chordata > Ceratodontiformes > Protopteridae > Protopterus > Protopterus annectens. The sequence continues at coordinate 73,247,394 of NC_056750.1, read as the reverse complement.
GGAAGAAGTGGAATGTCAACCCATGGGACAGATTCAGCCCACAACCCCATCTGTGCCTCAGTATGGCCACCATCATCATCAGAGTCTGATGAGACACTGACATCAGGTTGTGAGGGGGACAGAATCCAACCCCCACATTCACCTGTGAGGAGGAAGACAAAATAAGTACATTACTACCTGCACTATTATGTATGGTAATCCACACACACATACAGCTGAGGAGCCACAACTGCATTACACATGCCACATATTATTTCTGACCCCATGTACAACCACAAACAGACTACAACATACACAGACAGGCCCTTATAACATGCACTGCAGCTACATCCAGTTAATGTTGCCAGTACTAAACACCTGTGAGATATGTCAGTGTATCTCAGAGACCTACACCTAAAACACAGTGGACCAATCTTGACCATGCTATGCCAGTTATAGTATCACAGCCTCAGCCATGTACCCTCCATATTGTGTGTGAACGGGCATCTGTGAGTGATTGCCTCCTGTATAGAAGACTGCATAGACCTTCTCAACAATAAGTGCAAATGTGTTACTGATCCTACAATTACACAACTGTGATTACCCATTCAGTGCACTTCAGTTAACTCATCCAAAATTGAACATACAAGTATTGTACTCTGGCTAAGCATAACAGTTGTGCCTTGGTTAAAATGGCAGCCCTTAACATTCTTATCCATAAGACAACAGTATCACACTTACAGGTACAGGACCTTGGACTTCAGCCACACCTGATGTACCTATTGAAATGTGAGGGAGAGGTATTGTCAGCAATACCAAATGTGGCATTATTAAACGGTAATATGTCCATATACCAACATGTACAGTAGCCAGCGTGATACTGCCTACATTGCTGACATTCTGAGTATGTGTGCACAACTGTGTGTTAAAACCAACCCTCCCACCAAAGCAGATAGACCTGATACCTGTGTGCTGATATGCAGAGGCTGCCACAATGACTGATACAGTATTACAGTGATGAACAACACAGGAAGCCTACCTGGATGCTCCTCTGATGTGGATGCTGTGGCACCCACTTCCACAATGCATGGGGTGATGGATGGTTGGGAGCCAGTGGATTAACCCAGGTTTGTCAGGAATTCCTCTGTGGCTGAGAGTGGTCATTCTGCTGCAGGCCCTCCACCAGTGGCAGCATGGTCCCTGGCTACAGTGGCAGCCCTTTATCATGCAGCATTGACCATATCTGTTGCCCGGTGTCAAACCTGCTTGTAGGTTCTGTTCTGTAGCCTTATTTGGTTGACTGCTATGACAAGGTCAGCCCACAGTGCTGCACATTGTTCATGATGCTGGTGACTCCTGGACAGCAGAATGATATGATGCAGTTTGAGGCCATTCAGGATAATATTGTTTTCAGCATCTGAAAATGGTTGGTGCCTCCTTCCAAACATATGTCCTGAAAAAGATCAAGAGGGGGGGAGCACATCATAGGACCAGATACATAGATATCCACTATGTACAGACCCTGCACAACCAAAATGGCCTGCACTATCCACTGCTACCTCCACGTCATACCTGCAGTCTATTAACACACTATCTATGTGGCTATCAAAAACATAGGAGCAATACCAGTATGTCCCTGTGTGCCGTGACAGTGTGTACTGTATGTCTCCATACCCATCAATGCCATCTACTGTGGTGTGTCCCGTATGGGCATAGTCCCACTACTATGTCATACAGTCACTGTCAGAGACACAGGTGTGTGTTATTACATGTATAAAGGGACAGTCCAGCGACACCAGTGTGCCACAATAACAGACAGAAATACAAACTTGCTGAAGTATATCTTCCCTGTAGGCATCATACCTGTCTAGTACACAGATGTTTGTGGTATGTGGACGCATGCTTGATATATGTGGTCCTGTTGGCACAAACGTGGATGTCTGGCAAATGGTTGGCCAATAATTGCTTGTTGTCAGCATATAGAGAATATGTCACATGCCAGAACCCCCAGAAAAAGCTTATGCTGCAATAATATCTGTTACTGTATTCATACTCTTGCTTTGTATGACTAATATGTACGATCTGTCACTGAGGTTGGGTCTGTGTCCCCCCACTAATAATAGTTATGACCAGAATTCCTGCCGTAAAGTGTTGCCAGGTGTGTTAGCCATAGCTGCCAAGTGGTGAGATATGAATGTTGACAAAACAGTGACCTAGCCAGAGTACATCAGGGACAGTCAGGGACACCTTTACAATGTCTGAACTATTCCTGTGCGACATTCACAGACTGAGAGGAGTTGAATGACCGTACAGTATGTGATATGACAGCTGCATCCACCCTTATGCACTAACAATATGTGTAACTCAGAATCCAGTAACGTTTGTACAGGAGCTGACCATTGTAGTAGAGAGTGAGAGAGCCAGAGCTGTGATTTCATTCACAGCTGGCACAGTTGAGAGCCATGCCTGTAGCTGTTGGACAGCAGAGTATCACCAACATGTCACTCCCAGAGATGTACTACAGGCCTATTGTTGTAATCTCTGTCCCCCATAACTGCATCCTCCCACCTGCATCCCATTATATGGGGACATGTATGACATACCTGGTAAAGTGACATAATCTGTATGTGAACAAATCCTCTTGCTAACTCATACTCTGTCTTGGTAAAGCAACTTATAGAGCTGTTTCACATAGGCAGTTGCTTGACTTTTGTAGGTCATGCTTATTAACAGGTAATTTCCTGTGCACCAATCTGTGGCTCAGACTTGCTAATTGCATTCAACACAGCTGGGTTGCACTTTCATTAGCCAATGATATGACACCACAGTGAAATATTTAAGGCCTTCATGTAGGCCTTGGCCCCATCCTTAGTCTTTGAGATGGACATTAGTAAGGTGTGGAGACTACAGCATCACAGAGGGTAGGTACAAATACTGTCCACTGTGAGATTTATGAGGTATGTCCACACTTTTGCATGCTATGTTTGGCCATTGTCAAATGACATTGTGATTATCTGGTAGTTCAGTGTCAAACATTGTGAATTGAGGTCAGTAATGGGGAAGAGACATGTGAGTGTCAGATGTCATACCTGTCAGAATATGCATGTTGCTGTAGTAGCTGATAGTCTATCAGCTCAGTATGTTTGTAGGGGCAAACTGTGAAACATGTCCCTGTCGCTAGACCCTTGCCCCCCCTTATGTATGGGTGTTGTTTGTATCCCTTGTTCTAGGGGGTTGTGAGGTATTGTAGGTCTGTAGCAGGTAACGTAACATACAGCTGCATATATTGCATATATAACCTAGGACACATAGGGGGAGTGTGAACAATTTGGAGGACAGCAAGGTGTATGTATCACTGAGGGAGCAGTGTCAGCTCTGTCAGTACAGCAGAACCAGGGTGAGGGCACCCATAACAGTCCAGTGGTGGCATATGCTTAAGGTTCATCTGTTATGTAACAGTGCCAATCAGGTAGTTGTAGGTGACATATAGGTAGGCTATATGAATATGTGTGAAGTGTATCCCTACCTACAGGCCTTTGACTTGCAAACATGAGTAGCAGCTAATTCAGTAGCAGCAACCTGTTTTGGTTAAAATTGCATGACTTGGTCATTATTTGCTGTATTCACAAGAATGTAATTGAAGTGCAACACACTGGATTCAAACCCAGGACTGTGGGTGGCAAAAGGTACTGCATACAAGGCATTTAACAGACTGAGCTACTGAGTCAGTGCTGCAGCAGGTGTATTTGTAAGATACATGTGCATGCATACAGTCTGTGACAAAGGATTTGCATTAGCCTGTATTTTCTGAAGGGTATGAAGTGTGACACTCAAATGTCTGTCAAGATTTTCTAACCTCAATCTTTCATGACTTGCCAGTACTTTACCAGACACATGTTTTTGTGAAAACCATGCCAAAACTAGGGGGCAAAACTGTAGACATTCTGCAACAGTCTATACAGCTGACAGATGTACCTGCTATCCCAGGCCTCACGTATATCTATAACTATTTATTTGGCTGTGTACTGGTGTAGTGTCTGCATCACAGTCACAAGCACACTCCCACTTTTCCCATTATATGTACTTGCAGTGTGTCAGTGGCAATCAGTATATGTTGATGAAAACACCTCCTTTAGTTAAGAGGTGAGTGTGGCCTAGTGGGCTAATGTACTGTGCTGTAGTTGACAGGGGTCCAGGTTCGAGATGTGGCAGGGGCAATTATTTTGCAGATGTGCCTAACATTCTGAGAAACACATAAGATGATTAAGATACTTTTAAGCAGTTTTAAGTGGGTTTGCCCGGCACGCCCGCTTAAACCTGCGCTAAAAATAAAAAAAAAAAGAAATAAAAAAGGGGGTAATAGGAAAGTGGTGAAATGGGGGAAACAGGGGGAAACATACTGAAAGACAGGTAGGGTTATGCATGAAGGGTGTAGGAAAGGACCATAATTTTCCATTTCTTCTGCAGCAACAGCTGTGCAGGTTTTACAGGATTTGGAATTTGGAGCCTCACACCCCAGGGAGAGGGGTGAGGGCAACATAAATGTGTTCATTAATTAATGTAATAATTATTTGTATCCAGTGTACATGTGTGCAAAATGGAGAGCTACGTATGGGATGGTATTTTTCTGTGAGACAGGAGCCCTTTTTTAAGGAGAGAGTGTAATGTTGGGGAAGGGATATAGGTATGAGAGTGGAATGTTGGGGAAGGGATATAGGTACATGTGGGGAGGTAGGTTGGGTAGGAGAGGTTGCATTTGTGGACAGACAAGACAGCATACGGGGAGGTGTGTGACACATGAAGGGGGTAAACACCTTGGACGGGGAGGGTGTTGTGTAATCATAGGTGCATGTGCTCCCAGACAGCAGCAGTGTGACCACCCATGGCCAGTCAACACTGCTCCTTCACTGCCCCAATGGTAGCTGTGCTGGAGGCTGAGCACCAGGGCCACCATGCCCAGGCAGATTGGCGAGTCTGCCCTCAGTCCGGCACAGGCATTGCTCATACACACAATGAACTATCCTGCACACCGTCACTGGTAGCTGATCCTGGGTGACACCCCCCCTCCACCCCTGCTCCCAAGGGGGGATGGGCCCCATCCCCTGAGGTAGTTCCACTCATAAGTGGTGCAGGACCAGTGGAGGGGTCACCACCGGCTTGGGTTCCAGATGTGCTGGGACCTGGTGCCAGGGCCAGCTGAGGTAGGCTAGGTGATCAGCATGAACCTGCCTACCCAGTCGAGCTATGGTGTTGAGGTATTTCAATGTGTATAGGTTAGTAATGAACACAACATTTAGTTAGTTATAACAATATGCCATAACATTGCAAATAACCCAGTTAACAATGATTAGTATTATGGAACACAACAATAAGTAAGATAGCAGTCAGTATAGTAACAGTATGCCAGTGATAGTTACAGCATAAGGCCAACAACATAGGTAATTCAATTAGATATGTTAGTATGCACCCATTGTAAAACAATAATAAAACATAAAGGCCAACATAACATTAAGAGAACAACATATGTTAATAGTAAACCATAACCGATGTATAACAATAATAAATTATGATGAAGATAAGAGGTTGGGTAGAGAAATACAGTCCATTAATACCAGTACAGGCTATATAGTTTTCAACAGTACTGTTCTATACTCTACAGGTTGTCCTTTCTTTGTGTATAACAGTGCCCCATAGCTGCTGTAGCATGTACATAACTCTCAAACTATCCGCATAGGACAGTATGGGCCAAGCAGTAATACCTACAGGTACACAACTACAGAGGACTATTACATGTCAGGTGGACCTATTGGACTGATGTAGTGTGACTGTGCTATTGACAAAATCATGTCAGTGAGAGATCTGTGACAGAGAGATTAGGCAACAGTGATTACAGTCCATGACAGTGTGACACCTGAGAGACATGTATCATGTATATTACAGACAGTAAACAACTATCATGCCATCTTTGGCAGACATGGGGTTAGACCATCAAGAAAACATTCACAGACACACCAGGCATACAGCCATACCAAGGTTACACACTTCATTTATTTTATTATCTTTTATTAGTATTGTACTTGTTGCCTTTATTTTATAATGTCTTATCACATTCTTGATCAATGCTGTTAACAGACTATTACATCTGAACACACAAATGTTTAACCCATAATAAGGGCTACTGCACCCATTTATCTGTAATTCCTCTGGGGAGAACATCTGTTAACAATACATAACTGATTCAGTAATATTTATTAGTACTTTTCATTGGATTTGAAACATGGTCTGTGTGTGACAAAATGTACATCAGACATAGCAGTTAAACTGAGCTACTGAGCCACTGCTGACTATTGACTGATATTTGCCTAGAGCTCACGTTGAATCTAAATATGACCTGGTAATAGTAATACAGTTTTACACAAGACTGCAGTGATAGTTGAACACACATGCATGATATTCATGCATGATAGAGATACTAGGTAAACTGTACATTAATGCATAGAATGCAGGTGTACACAATAAACTGTTAGTGGGTGGAAATATCTGTGACATGTACGAACCATATCAGAGTATTGGGTAGGCTACCTGACCCATATACAGTTGCAAATAATATATTTGAGTCTACAGCTATTACAGTTTCATACTTGCCTGCAGCACCACACTTCAGAGCAGGAATGCATATAGCTGAAATGCAATGGTTAACACAAGACAGTCCTACTATACACAATATATCTTGGGTGTTCCTGATTTTGCTTCAGATGTTAGTGTAGAACTAATGTCATAATGCATATATCTTGTAGTACAGCTCTAAATCTACAGTTTAGCATAACACTCTTTCTTAGCTATACCTTGAGTCAGTTAGTGGTATTCTTTGTGTTTTTATTTCAGAGCAGATGCCATACTCAATTTCATGAACAACAGCCCTACTTACACACATATTGTACAACACAGCTTTATTAGGGGTACCTTCGTGCAGTTATTGGTATATTTTTGAGTCTTTATTGCACAACAGTTAATATAACGCAGGTGTTGCAATACAGCTGTAATTCCACAATTATTGCACTAGAAACTTTATTCCATTAACATTATCAGGTTTAATGTTTTAATCTTTCCTGTTTATTGCAGTATAGTTGGCAGTAGTCAGTTATTGCAGTACAGGTCTACGTCCACATTCATTGCAATACACAAATCTGTACTGTATGTACCTACTGGCAGTGAATGAATTACTCTATCTTGCATGTTTGACTATAGATTGCAAATTAATCTGTACTCATCACACTCATGATGCAACCTGGCCAGGCACCCCACATGGGCCTCTAGGTTGTGAACTCTCTCCTCTGCAGCTGTAAGGAGAGAAGCACACCATTATGAGTACCTGTCTATCACAAATTCAGATTAGGTATCGGTAAAACAATGCTGACAGTGTTTACAAACATGTAGGGCATTCCCATCCCGAGCATCCTGGACCCAGGTGTCCAGAAGTTCCCCCTTCCAATGCTTCAGATTGTCATAGTGGTGATGAATCTGCTCACCTGTGCGGGGGACACCTGTAGCACTGATGAGCTCATGTGCCAGCCAGTCCCAAGCTTCCGCCTTGTACTCTGATCCCTGGAACTGGCCCAAGCTTCCGCCTTGTACTCTGATCCCTGGAACTGGCCCTGGTGTACATGGTCTTTCACTAGGAGTCCAATCATGACCCTGGACTCCAGAATGCCCCACCACTGCACCCACAAGCATGCACCCTCTTCAACACCTGCCATAGTTCCTGCATAGTTCAAACTCCAACTGGTTATGCTGTATTCCAGCCTGTTGCACTTAATATAGCCTATTTTCCCACCCTTACACACCATTGGGCGATTTTTAAAAATGCGGTGCATCGCTTAGCACCACGCAAACCAGCTTAGCTGAGCAGTGCTTAAACTGGCAATGCTTAGCAATGTGCAAACCAGCTAAGTGCAGCCAAGCGGTGCTTAAACAGAGATTGTTTAAACAGTGCTTATCATGACTTAACAAGGCTTAACTGAGCACATCAGATCACAATTTAAAAATAATTGGCATACTTTATCTAGCACAAATAATTGCTTAACTTCCCTTCCATGTATTCAAACCCTGCACCTACTGCCCAGGTGGCTGTAACTCTATTCACTTGGCTACGTGGATATGTAGAATGCTGCTATAATTTTACATATATCTCTCTCAGCTATGATTGAGCATTGCTAAGCACCATGCCATGGCATGCAAACCCACTCAGCTATGCTTAAACTTGACCTTTGAATCATGAATTAAATGCATCTGGTTTCTATTTTCAGATGTCTGGCATGTGTCAATTGCTGCATGCTGCGCTTCGCAAACTTTAAAAAAAAATTATAAGATTGAATTTATTGCTATCAGGCACTTGGACAGTGCAGGGGGTGTGTTACTCATTTACAGATACAGTTTGTGACACACTCCCTACACTGATTCAATACCACCTTCCAAGGCTCTCCCTCAGTAACACACCTTCATTAATATGCATGGCACGCTACCGAGGGGGATCCACATACATGGACACTAACATCAGTGTAGGCTCTGCACTATTCCTACACTGATGTTATTAAATCTGTGGGATTGTTTTTTAATTACATTAGACCCAAACTTGAGTATGGAGTAACAATATGGAAACCCTATAAGTAAACAAGTATGACTAAACTGGAGAGGGTACCACAAAAATACACAGGGGCATCCATGGATGTAAAAATTTAAGTTATTATGAAAGATTAAAACATCTTAACTTGTATAGTGTCTCATAAAGATGTTTAAGAGGAGATCTTATTCAGATATATAGGGCATTTGGAGACAACTACCTCTGGGAATGTTTGGGGTTATGTAGAAGTAGTAGAGAATTATCAAACAACCTATAAAGAAGATTCTATATAGAGTTGCTTGATTTAATAGAGATGAGCAGACGTATTGAAATCAATGAAAGAAACCGACTACAGAAAGTCAATAAAACCCAAAAGGTTAAACATTTGATAAAACAAATGAACAGAGTAATTAGGACTGTTCATAGAGATTCATGTGATATAACAGAAGTAAATAGAATAGATTATTGTGCAGCTAAATTAATAACAGATAAAGTCAATCCACAAAAACACAGGGAAGTAAGAGAAAGGAAGGGGAGAAATCAAATGCCATCATGAAAGTATCAAATAGAGAAAACTATAAGGAATTAAGACAAGGTGTCACTGATAGAAGAGGACAGAAGATGGAAAAAATCAAAATACTCAGAAAGATAGACATGATAAAAGCAATACACAGTATCAGAACAGAGCAGGATCTATCATGCACAATCACAAATAATAAACTAAAAATATCAGCACATGCAAAAAACACAGACGCTATGCAGATAAGTACAAAGGAAGAGTACAAAATAAACAATTTAATGATAACCCAAAAGGTTTTATAGAGAATTGGGAAACAAGGCAAAAGGAATTGAAATGCCACCAAATAAGAAGGAATAGATATATTTTGAGAAATATCTATGAGGATCCTGTGGAACATAATAAAAATGCTAAATGGATAGAAATAAAAGAAAGAATAAGAAGTTTAAAGGTACAGGATATGAAATGGGATGAAGTAACGGCCAGAGAGATTTAAACAAAGTTAAGAAAAGCTCCTAACTGGAAACTCCCAGTTCCAGATACAGTACCTAACTTCAGGTATTTAAAAGTATTAACATCTTTGCATGAAGATTTATCCATGAGGAAGAACTAGTTGTATGCACCTCCCAAACAGACACCATCCTTGTTAACAAGAGGAAAAACAATGCTCCTACTTAAGAGTGAACCTGCAAGCTATCACTGTAGATGAGTAACTTGCCTTCCCAAGACCTATAAACTACACACTGGAATTTATGCCGACAGAGTTTATAGTAATTTAGAAGAAAATTCAATCAAAAGAACAAAGGGGTAATAAAAAAGTCATATGGAACAAAGGACCATTTATTTTAAAGTCATAATGGGAGAACTGTAAAAGGGGGAAGAATCTAAGTATGGCATAGATAGACTACAAAAAAGCATTTGACAATATCCCACATTCATGGATAAAAGAGTGCTTAAAAATAGCTATACCCTTCTCTGATCAATTACATTATAGTGACCATGAAACAGTGACAAACCACTTTATAGTTAAAACATGATAAAGGACAAATTATTATTCCAAGGATAAAAATCCAAAGGGTGATATTCCAGGGTGACTCTCTGCCACCGCTGCTCTTTTGACTTGCCCTTAACCCATTAAGCTGTCTACTTAACATATTAGGTCATGGCTACAGTTTGGCTCCCACAAAACAACAAAGTGTAAAGACTTCTCATCTTATTTTTATGGATGATTTAAAATTGTATAGTTCATCAGATGAGGAACTGAAAGCACAACTGCAAGTGGCCAAAACTTTTTCAAATGATATAAGAATGTCATTTGGTCTTGATAAGAGTGCAAAAGAAACCTTTAAAGCAGGAAAACTGCAGCACCAGGAAAGCATCAGTTTGGGACAAGAATGTGATATAAAACAACTTGAGCAAGAGGGAGTGTATAAATATTTGGGAACTGATGAAGTATCAACAATAAGACATGAACAAATGTGTATAAAACTTTGTAAGGAATATTTTAGAGGACTTAATACTGTAAACAGCATTGACATCTATTAACAAAGTCCAAGATATAAACTAATTTGCTTTTCCTGGTTTAACATACAGTTTTGTAATGATTGACTGGCCCCAAAAGGTGTTGGACAGGTTGGACAGGAAAACAAGAAGGATGTTTCATTCTCATTAAATGATTTATAAAAATCAGTGCATACCAAAACTATATATTCCCCATTCTGAGGGCAGTATGGGCCTCCTCGAAATTGGTTACATGTATAGATGTGCAGTTGTAAGACCCAAATGTAGTGCAAATTTGAAAACATGAGGAGAATAAGTCTAAGATGACTTCCCTGCTTAGTTTAGCAGAAGCACATCAGTGTCAAGTGGGAATAGAAATCAAACCAGAAGCAGATAAAAATCAGGCAGCAACTGAATGTGCCAAAAAACAAATGAAGGAATATAGGGTGAAGGATCTGATGAGAAGGCAAGAAATGTGGAAAATGCATAAATATAGCTGCAAGTATAGAAAACTCTTGGAACAACTTCATGTTGATCAGGATCCAATGCAGGAATGGTTAAGGAGAGGTGAATTTAAACCAAAAGATGAAAGGTTAATATTGGGAGCCAAAGATAGTGGACTACATACACGTTGGTTTACACTGTCAATTGAACATGTGGGGGAAGCAGACAGATGTAGGTTTTGTAAAACAGAATTGGAAACAGTTGCAGAACTTGTTGCTGGTTGTGATATACTAATGGCAGAAGGACTGTATACCGAAAGGCATAATACTGTGACAAAACTGTTGCACTGGGGATTGTGCAAACATTACAATATTGCAGTAGCTGAAAAAAACTGGAAAAATGAGCCACAAAGCATTATAGAAAAAGATTAAGTTTATATCACATGGGATCACTCATTACCAATAGTTCAAAAAATAGATGCTAGAAAACCAGATATAGTAGTCCAGGAAAAGAAGGTAAAAGTAGCATTGATCACTGAAATCGCCACACCCAGTGACTACAGTGTTTTACATACAGAGAGATACAAAGTTATAAAATATCAGGATTTGTAGGCAGAAATGAGAGCAATGTGGAAGAAAGATACCCAGACAGTTCTAATAGTAGTAGGAGCAACAGGTCTTATGAAAAAGAATCTACAATCGTATGTAGAAATGTTACCGATACATGTAACTCCATAACGAATTGCAGAAGGAGTCAGTACTGGGCACATTGCGGGTGTTGTGAAGAGCACTTCTGGCTGATATCAAAGACTGAAATTATACTAATTTCATGAACTTTAATCATACTTTGACTTAGAAATAGGGTCCATTCCTGTCATGGTATGAGAAACCAAAAAGACCTGGAGAAATGAAAAAAGATTCTATAGGAATGAGAAGTGTACTAACCTGATCTCTGACAGAGTAGCTGATGCATGGAACAGACTACCAAATTACATTACAGCAAGCACTAGCTTAGATATTTTTAAGAGCAGCCTGGACACTTATGGGAACAACTGTTTTGGTATATTGGAAGGCTAGAAGGGCATTAATGCCTGTACTTGAAATATTTGTACGTCTGCCCTTGTATGTGTGTATGTTCCCAGCTACCACTTTCTTCTTCATCACACCTCCGACATTTACCATCTACCTGAGGAAAAATCTGTGAGTCTGCTTGGGGTAAAACAATACCTATGTAAACACTTTCAAGCAAAAATCTTATAGACTTTGTTGCACATTTTGGAGCCATTCACCTGTCCTGCCATTGTTTCCTTGTGAATTGCTTATCAAATCTGTCTCTTCACAATCCTTTCTGACTTCTTCTTATTGAATCCTATAGTTGTTATGCCATATTGTATATACCCTACTAATTATCCTTTTTAACAGCTTTTCTTATATATTCAACTAAAAACTCTACTAGAGCAGGTCTTTCACTTAGGATTCCCTTAGCCCTTTCTCTGCCTATACTCTGTTACTTCCTGATAGGGAAGGCAGTCTCTAGCCCGCAGTCCAAATGGCCTCTTGACTTCTTCCTATTATATTATCCTTCCTTCTGTAGTTATTTGGTTGCTTTTCCTGTTTCTCCAGTAAATTTCAGCCCCTTCTTGCCTATTCTTTTTTTTTTTTTTTTTTGTCTTTTTTAGGTAATTACAGGGCATTTTCTCCTTAAAGATCCCCCACTTCCAGGGCATTAACAAAAATAGATTTCAACCACTTGTTTGTTATGGGACAGGGTTCACACTAAAAGAAAACGAACAACCAGGCTACCATTTCAAGCTTTTGACATAGGTGAATACTGTTGTTGTATATCTAATCAGAGATTAGAGCATTTTTTTTCTTTAATTGTACGGTGTGCACAACATTTAGGGCTCCCAAAATTGACCCCAACCTAAGCTCTGATCAGTATCTGGTTAAAGTAAATTCCTCATAGTCACCACTACATGGCGCTACCCACCTATATTTCAGCCTACTAATATTTTACAGTAACTTATCTATCCCAGTTATAATTGTTGCAAACTTATTAAAATACCTACTCGACCTTATTAATTAGGTTTAGTGCACATAAGTGTATCGTTGATAATCCCACTCAAAGTTAAATGTTTGATTCCACATACCTTTCCTTAGTCCTCCACTGACAGTTTTTTTCACTCTCAGCCCTGCAGGGGCAAGCCCGCTACATTCGCTCTGCTCACTCTGCTCCCCTACCCTGCCCCCAATTCCCTCCTGCCCCCACTATCTCTAGCTTTATACATCACAGGCCACTCATTCCATCCTCCTCATAGGCTCTAAGCCCCCCCTGAGTTCATCACATCCCACACCCAAAACAACTAAAACCTTCTTACATTTCACATTATGCACACTTTAACTCTATTAGTAACATCCCTAACCTTCTTGAACTTACTTGCTCTCTACCACCTCACTTCTCACAACACCACATTACATCAACTAACCCCAACAAAAACTACAGCATACATATACCATAACTCATCCCAAAATAGTTACTCTGATAGTTCACCATCACTCTTTAATCACAGAGACACCACCACTTTCAAGACCAAACTGCATTTTAATATACCTAAAATCAAACAATTACACATCTCATACCCAACATATTAACAACTCTACATCACTGTCACTGAAAACACCAAAAGACATTTGCATTGTGATGTTAAACATCCATAGTATCTGCAATAAAGTATCTGACTCCCATGCATGGCTTACACAGCATACACCTGATATAGTTGCTCTAACAGAAACCTGGCTCAAACCCCAGATATCAGACTCAGAAATACTTCCCCCTGGATATCAAATATTAAGAAAAGATAGACTTTATAAGAAAGGGGGAGGCCTAGCATTAATATACCATAACCACGTAAACATAATACTCCACATAGTTCCCACCATCAATAATATGGAAGTCCTGTTAGCATCACTATTTTTCAACAACCATGAACAAATATCTATTGCCACCATCTGTATTCCTCCAGGTCCCAATATCCCAGCACTGGAAGACTTCCTATCATGATCTAACCACTACATCTCAAATGAAACCATCATCCTCGGTGACACTAATATAAATTGTCTTTAACAAACACCAAACAATTCCGAAAACTTTATCAATTTGTTCAAATTTACACAACTTATGCAAACCCCAACACACACAACAATCACCCTGAATCCCCCTTAGACTGGATATTAGTATCCTATCCACAATACTACTCCAGTACCACCATGCTTCCCAACACTCTAAGTGACCACTTACCAGCCCTAATACACAGACTATCAACCTCGACCCCAAGCATTCATTCATACAAATATATCAGAAGTCTAGCCAGTTTTAGCCAGTCTCAGTTTTTCAACCTATTACAATCACTAAACTGGAACCCATTGAAATATCTCCTCTTAGATGAAGCAGTTCATTATTTCAATACTAGCCCCCATAAGAAAAAAGACAGTTAAACATAACCATGTTCCTTAGCTATCTAAGTCAACCAAACAACCACTGATTAATAGAGACCGAGCGCATGGCACAAATGGAGAAAAGATAAGGCCCACCCAATGAAACCACCTTCAAAATACGTAGAAACAAAGCAAAACAGGCCATTAATCAGGACAAAAAGACTTACTTCTCACAACAAGAAACACACACAGTAATAATCACAGACTTTTCTGGAAATCTGTCAACTCATTACTAAATCCTGGCAGCACACAAAACCCATCTCCATTTCCAGACAAAAGCCCAGTTGAAATCACTGAAATATTTAATAAAAACGTTATTGATATTACTGTTACATTAGTAAATGCAGGAAATACCACAAATCCCAATAACCCATCCACTATACCTCAAAGCAATATCAGCTCCATACCACCCTTTAACTTTCAACCTGTAGCAACCTCTCAAATACAAACATTATTGGCAAATTGAAACCAGGGGTCCTTATCTGCTGATAATCTCTCCCCAGAATACCTCAAAATTAGTGCTAAGGCAATAGATTTCCAAGTAAGTATCCTTATAAACTAATCACTTGCAAAACACACAGTCCGCCAGCTCTGGAAAAAATCATTAATCACCCCACTTCATAAAGGTGGAAACCCTCATGACCTATCTAATTTTAGACCCATTTCCATACTGTCCCCTCTATCTAAAATAATGGAAAAATGCATCCACAAACAACTGGTTGAATATTTAACCAGCAACAACCTATTATCCCCTTCCCAACATGGTTTTTGACCATCCCACAGTACCATTACTGCCATAGTCTCTTTCACAAATTTTATCTGTAATGCCCAAGATAGTAACCTACTTACTGGCATCTACTTTTCCGAAGTACAAGCAAACACAGGAGGGTTATGGCTGACAAAGTTTGCAGATGACTGCAAACTGGGCGCCATAGTAGAAAACACATCTGACACAGATATCCTTCAGAAGGGTCTCACAGAAACGGATAACTGGTGCCAGAGCCATGGCCTAAAGTTAAATGCCAAAATGCATAGTCATAAAAACAAGGTTACCCTAGCTACCAAATAGGTGGCAATCCACTGAGCACAGAAGAAGTTATCAGGGACCTGGGGACCCAGGTTGATAGTAGTCTGTCATTCGACACCCATGTAGCTAAAGTAGTTAGGAAGACCTTCTACATTGCCCACCTTATCATGAAGGGATTCTCATCTAGATCAAGGGAGGTCATAGTCTCCCTTTACTCATCACTCATCAGACCAATGATTGAGTACAATGCCCCATTCGAATGTATCTGACCCGACACTTGCAGCAGCTGGAGAGCCCACAAAAGTTCCTCACCAAAAGGATAAAGGGTCTCAAAATCTGTCCTATGCTGCCCGACTGAAAGAACTCCAGCTCTATTCAGTCGCCACCGCTTGCTCAGAGGTGACCTTTGCCTAACATACAAGGCCATGTCAAACCCAGATTTGATGAATATGCTTCACCTCAAAAATCTAGATCCATCAGAGCCACAAGGGGAGACTTAAACCTTGACACGGCTATTAATAGGACGTGCTGGAGGGATAGATTCATCACCCAAAGACTCCCTATGCTGTGGAACAAAATCCCGGTACATGTGAGGCAGAGCACTCGCTGGCCTTGTTCAAGAGAAATCTTGACCAATGGATGGGAGATCGCAGATATACCCCAGGGATTACCTCAGTGTCACTGCTCGACAGAGGCACAGAAAAATAATGGGTATAGTTCCCCATACTAAAGGGGTGGCCTAAGCCACAAAACGATGGGCTAGGCTTGTAAATGCCCTCGGGCAGATAGCCTAGTATGAACCTATGAACCTATGAACCTATGAATCAGTCCTGTTACTGGAGCTCTCAAAAGCATGCGACACAGTCTCCCACATCAAACTTATCCAGCAACTGCAAATCACTAGGATGCTCTGATGCCACCCTAATCTTGTTCACTAGTTACTTGGAAAACAGACAGCAATCCATAAAATGGGAGAATAACCTCTCTAGGTTTCTCCCAAATAACATAGGAGTGCACCAGGGGTCAATCTTAGGACCCCTACTATTCAACATTTTTATAAATGACCTACATAAAGTTCTCTCTGACCATACTACCATACAATATGCAGACGATTTAACCATAATCTGTACCTCCAATAACGTATCTGACCTCCAAAAGTTAACACAAAAAGCCTTTACATCCACAGAACACTGGCTAAACCAATCATAACTATTACGTAACCCTAATAAATTTAAACTACTCATCTTTGCATCGAAACTTGTTCCCATAGACTATACTATATTATCCATAAATAAAACCCAACTAGAGTTAGTAAATCAGGCCAAACTGCTAGGAATTACTATTGATAGCAAACGTAGCTATATTAATAATGTAATAAAAAAGACTCACTTCTAATTAGGCAAACTTTACAGAAACAAACAATACTTAGAAAAATCCATCCGAATAAAACTTTCAAAATGTTTTCTCCTTCCAAACTTACTATATGGGTCTCCTGTCTTCACCAATCTCCACAACTCTTTGCAACACAAACTGCAGTCATGTTATTATAAGATTGCAAAATTCGCATCAGCCCAACCAAATCACACCCAGCATTGCCAGGCCACTAGAGAACAAAACTGGCTAGAATTTGCAGATTAACTACATTACACACAACTTACCTTTGCCCATAAACTCATTTATAAACCCAAGTGTTGCCCTTCTCTGAAAAATATCATTGAACCTTACGTCCATCCAAAAAACTACGCTCTAACAAACAGCTACTTAAAGTATCAAAACCTAGTAAAAGAGGAGGTAGCTGCCTCTATTCCCATTCCATTACTAAGCTGTGGAACGCCCTCCCATCATCAGTTACAGAATTAGACAATATAATCTCCTTTAAAAGAAAACTAAAACAACATCTCACTGATAACCTCAGCTGCACACGCAACACATATCCAGAGCCTCCTTAATCTAGCAAAACTGTTTCATATAGCAAATATACTTATGTATATGTTATACTGTTACACCATATGAGTTATCCCTAATCTTTAGTATTCTACTCCACACATCTATACACCATCTTAACACATTTTCTCTTCTCTGTCATGTTCTACTTTTAATGTTTTTCTTGTTGTCTTTCGGCTTTTCCCGGTTAGGGGTCGCCACAGGGGAACTCCGGTCCGCTAATGATTGGTAGTGGATTTTTACCTACCGGGTTACCAGCCCTGATGCACAACCTTCAACGAAGGCACGCCCCGTTCACGTACTGCCATTAAATACATGCCACCTATAATCTACATAGTCCCACTACCTAGCTATAAGATTCTAACTATATCTATCCTATCTTTAAGTTTAACTCTCTAATTCTACCTGCATTTACCTTTCCCTTTTCCTACCCCCCAAAAATTGAGCTGTATTGTTAAATATTTCTAACTGTATAAGTAATTATTTCCTTACAAATTCATGTAATGATTTTCTTGTAACTTTCTCCCCAGGCCTACACTGAAAATGGGTTTCAAGCCCAATGGACTTTCCCGGTCAACAAATGTTAATAAATAAATGTCAATAAATAAATTCTCTTTACCCCTAATTACAGTTATCCTTATTGGCAGAATCTCCTTTCCCCATTGTCGCATTGGCTAAGTTCTTAGAATACTTTCTGCTGCTATATGAATATAATATTCTATATGGCGGTTTGGCTGTTATTCTACTTAATGATTTGCAACCAAAATACAGTTCCCGTCTTATTTTTTTAATTTCCCTCCTGCTTCATCATCATCATCTCTTTCTTCTTTGAATTATAGCTTTCTGCTTGTGTTTTGTACATGAGCCTTAACTGTGTAGCTCTAAAATTTCCTTTCAGATAGGTAATCCTAAACTACCTTGCACTACTAGAAGGATCAATTTATCCCACTTGACCCTTGCCATCTTCTTCTCCCAGATAAAACTATTTCAACTATTTCTTAATCACTATCCACAACTTTTCCTCTGCTTGATAAAAATAGGCCTGACCTGTATACAAAACTAAAGGGACTAAAAACATTTTTACTGCTTGTATCTTGTTATCCATATCCATAAGCAAGAGCTTCCAGTTTCTCAGTTTTTGTATTATCTTTTTAGTCTCTTCCCACATATCCTTAAATGCCATAACAGAATACTTTTTATCCCATTTTTAACCCATTCTCCTAATTTTTGTGTCCACATAAATATCAGTTAATGTGTGGGTACGGATTCACTTCAGAAGCTCGAAATACTGAAATCTCGAATTTCAGTATCTCGATCCCAAGAAGTTGAATCCACAAAACAACGAAAATGAAAACCGCGAAATTCAAAACCTCGAATACCGGAGGTTTTGAATTTTGCGGTTTTACTACATACACATATACCATCCACCACACAAGCACGCAATCATTCTACTACATGAAAGCTGGGGGGCAAGCCCCCCTGCACCCCCCATGTGGGGGGCTGTACCCCTCACACCCCCCTACTTAAATATTCTCACTCCGAGGTCGTACTACATACAAACACACACAAAACACCACCACACAAGCTACTTTCTCTTCGCACACACACATCACAGCAACAAAACACACTGACAAACACCACAGCCCCTACCCAAACCCCTTAACACACACACACACACACACACACACACACACACACACACACACACACACACACTTACCTGAATACATGACCATAGCGGAACTTTAGAAGCGCAAATTTCAAAACCTCCAGTATTCGAGGTTTTGAATTTCGTGCTTCTAAACTTTTGCTATTATGTGGATTCGGCTTCTTGGGCTCGAGATACTGAAATTCGAGATTTCAGTATTTCGAGCTTCTGAAGTGAAGCCATGGGTACATAGTTTACAGCTATAGCCTTTGTTTTGTCTCCATTAATTTTATACCCTGAAAAAACTTGAAACTTTCTCAAACATTTCCATAACACTGAGAAATTCTTTTTTTGTTTTTATCAGGTACAAAATAATATTGTCTGCAAATTATGCAATCTTTTCTTGATCACATACCAATTATATCCTTGAATTTTTGAGTCCCTTATTTTCTTTGCCAATGGCTCTAAATATAATGCAAATAACAAAGGGCAAAGAGGACACCCCTGCCTGGTTCTCCTGTTCAGGCACAACCTATCAGAGAGGAACCCTCCCACTTTCCTTTTTGGCTTTAATCTCATACATATCCCCCTAAATAACCTTATTATTATAAAAGGGAATGCAAATGCCTCCATTGCCATACTCATAGCATCCCAGGTTACTCTGTCAGATGCTTTTTCTGCATCAAGAGTCATTAGAAAAATGATTTATTTTTTTAACATTCTACTTCTCTCTGGATCATCATTGTTATATTAATATTGCCAAATGTTTGCCTCCCCTCCACAAAACTATATTAATCCATAGCTATCAATTTTGGCAACACCTTTGCCATTCTTTTAGTTACTATAGACATAAACACGTTATAATCATTGTTTAAAACTGAAATGGGCCTCTATGAATCTGAGTCTGATGGGTCTTTGCCTTCTTTAGGTATTAAAACCACAACCCTTTTCTTCCTAGATGTTGGTGCTTCTCCTCCCTTTACAATACTGTTAAACAAAACCTTCCAGATCTTTATCACTGTCTTCCCTCTTATCTTCCAAACTTCCAAAGGAATTCCATCTATTCCTGGTGACTTTTCTGCAAATTGATTACACGTCACTACTTTTCTCTCATCTCCTCCTGTCTTAACTGTTAATTGTTGAGCCTCATCTCTCTCTAACCTTGGCATACTTAAGTCTTCCATAAATATTTCCATTTTTACCTTTTCCTGATTTCTACACTCCTTTGCTTTATACAAATTTTCATGAAATTTCCAAAATATCTTCAGTACCTCTACAGGATGTTGTTATTTTTCTTATCATGGGTTCCATTTTTACTTTCCATTGCCTAAATCATTGTGCTAAGAGTTTTTGTGCTTTGGAGTTAGTATTAACAAATTGCTTAACAGCAATCTTTCTAAACTTATGCATATTATGCAGATATTCCTGTATTTTTTAGCCCTCTGCAATCGCCTTTTTTCATGTTCTGTGAGATGCTCCTTATTTTGCAATACTTTAACCTTTATCAGGCCCTCAAAAAATCTTGTTGCTTCTTAACCATATCTATTTGTATTTTATGTGCTATTCTTAAACTCCACTTTCATTTTATACCATTCACTAGCTATAACTTCTGAAG
Source organism: Protopterus annectens (assembly GCF_019279795.1). Lineage (NCBI taxonomy): Eukaryota > Metazoa > Chordata > Ceratodontiformes > Protopteridae > Protopterus > Protopterus annectens. The sequence goes on along the minus strand of NC_056750.1, from coordinate 73,226,606 downwards.
AACTATCTATTTTCCTTAATAGTTCTCAAACAATTTTCACTACCCATTCCTTAAATTCCTCTCTTTTTAACAGATAGGTGGGAAGTGCCAATGTCTCATTTTTTACTTCATTCCCTGTGTTTTTATCTTAGTTCCTCTTGTTGCATGATCTGAAATATTTTTTGGATGTATGTTGAAGCTTTCAATTAAATGCACATTTTCCTGTGAACTATAATGTCTGAACCTTGGCGAATAATATGTAAATTCTCTCTGAGTTCCTACTACTGAGTTCATGTCTACCTCACCAAATATTTTCATAAATTTCTGCAGAAATCTTCCCTCTTTTGGTATTTACCCTTAAAGGTTTCCTAGATACATCCTCATTGTTGCAAATCAATTTCTAGTCTCTACCTATAAGTAATATTCCTTGCTGAAATGTGACTATTTCTCCCAAAATTTCTTAAGCTCTATAATAGCAGTTTTAGGTGCAATAAAAATATATGCCAATGGAATTTTCTTATTTTGCTAGTAGCTCCTGACTACCACAAATCTACTATAGTATATTTTTCCCTCTTCACTGTTGGAGCTCCTCTGGCAATTAGTATAAGTACTCCCCCTTTTTCTTTTCTGTTTTTTATTCTGCTGAATATCCATCCTGAAATCCTTTCTTTATCAAATTTGCATGCGCACGTCTTTCCAAATGTGTCTCCTGTAGCTTTGGTATTTGCACTACATTTTTGTTTACACCTGTAAGGCAGTTCATGAAACAAAATAATATGTGTATTGTTACCATTATAATTAAAAGTTCTTGTTCACATCTATTATACATGGTAGCTTTTATTAAATTTGTATTTCCAACTTTTGTGTTACATGCAGACTCTCATGTTTGTCAGGTTGATCTTTTATACAGTTGTTTTTTTCTATCATTTGAACTTGTGTCATATTTTACAAGACTTTTTGTTTTAATGAAAACCCTCATAAACATACCTCCAGAACTCTTCTATACCCTATTAATTTAAATTAAACAGACAAAACTATGTACATCCTCAAATAATGAAGTTTAACCCACCTGATAGGAATGAATTGCCTCAAATTGACAGCTGTACATACACAGGCATAACCTAACCTAACCTAACATTAAGGTTATCCATGCCAAGACACATGCTATAGCCTATGCTGCTACTTAAACTAATTGCTGTCTGTTCTTGTCTTATCGTCAATCCCCTCCCATATGTGAAAAAACTTATATGCTTTCAGAAAACATTAACCTTTAGCCTTAAAAAAAGTGTTCTGGATTTTATTGCTTCCCCCTGCAGTCAGCTTGTCTCCAGTGAAACCCAAGTACCAAATGTATAGCTCTGCTAATCTCTCAGCTTACGCTGATCATTTATTTGCCAAAGGAACATTTTCATTATATTTAGTGTCCTCTTATTTACACGCTTAAACGAAAAACACTTGTTATCAGATTAAGCCAAAGGCATTAATCCAGACATTCACTTGTGCAAAAGTAGGGCAGAACATCTCAACTCTACATATATTATAATCTGTGCACTTTTACACCCCATCCCCCACCCCAGCAGCCCAAGATTACAGCATATTAACTTAAACATGCTTTTGTCCAGCTCTTCTTCTCTTTTTACATTGTAATGCCTACATTTCTTAAAATTATAAAAGAAGAAGAAAGGCAATGGTTTACTTTAGTATCTTTATCACATACAATAATAACTGAAAATACTTTACAATATAACATGCAGTTTATATCATCTCCCATACAAATACTGATAAGAATAAAAAGTTACTTTTCTTTTTTCCATTTTTTTCCTCCTTCTCTTCAGTGTCCTACCAAACACTTATGATATGAAGTGGGCCATATTCATTTCAGTCCCCAACAAGTTTAACAAAGTCAATAAAAATCCAATCTTTCCACTTTTTCTTGTAAAGCCATATTTCACAAAAGTGATCACTGCTTTATAGTCTCATATTAATTCACTAATTTCAATGTTGTTGGTTGTCTTCCTATTTATCTCCCACTCCCAATCCCAGACTCCAGGTCAGATACAATGTATTCTTGATTCAGAATCCCTTTCTGTTTGATAGCTCACTTTTTTTGGACAAATGTTTGTATTTCCTCCTTAGCTTGTTTTGCATAAAAAATTGCATTGATCCTCCATTGAATGATATTCTGAAGACAGATGGGTACATCAGCTTGAATCTATACCTGCCTCTTGACATTTCCTGATTGCTTGGATAAATTTGCTTCTCTTCTATCTGGTGTACAGTGAATAATCACTTTCTACAAATCATCTACTGTCTCCCATTTGTAATACTTTGCCCTTTTGCCACAGTTTGGTCAGAATCAATTATTTCCACTGGTATTACTGCATCCTTACTAATACAGGTATTGGCTGTTTTCTCATGGCCAGGTTTGGAGCATACACAGGATATGCCCTTTCAATCAACAAATCCTGCTGTGTAACACCAGTCCAGTTGTTTATATGTGCTTTCATAAAATTAATACAGTCTGTTCCTTCCAGTTTCTGTTGGTACATCAGAAAATCTCAGGTTTTCCCTCTGTCCTCTGTTCTCTAAATCTACCAGTTTTTTGAGCATTCTCATATTCAGCCAGTCTTTTCTTCATTTCAACCTCTGATATTTGCAGTTTTATCAGCTCATCTGAATATTTGTTTAAAGCATCTTCCATTTTTTTCCAGGTTTTTGTTATTGGAGGTGATATACTCCTTCAGTGTTTCATTTATTTTAATCAGCTCTGAGTACACTTAATTTACATTTTCTTCTATATTATTGGAAGCCATGTCTTGTACCAAAGCTGGAGCTTAGACTGCTTTTTGATGAACAGCTGCAGGATTCTTCCCAGAAAGTGTTTTCTCTTCACCTTTTCTAGTTGCTTTTTGTTTGCTGGCATCCAGGCAGTGTGCTTACTAGCCGGAAACTAAATTTACTAAAACTTGCAGAGTTTCTAGCCCTTACCTCTCACTTTATTTTTTTCAGACTGGGAGAGCTGAAATCAAGCTGATGATCAGTGTGCAGCCATCTTGGGATCAATAGACATTTCTTGATTTCAAAAGTTGACAATGTCAAATATAATTAAAGAATATCCATCCATAGTTAATTTTCTAAACAGTCTTAAAAAGAGTGATGAGAGTGGGATGTCATATTTATCTAAATATATTGTTTCAATGGTGTCAGTGATGTATAATGTTTGCAACTAAAGTGTTGTCAGTGTTTGTTTTTCATTTATATAAATGTAAGATTGCCTTTGTCATACATGATAATTTAATAAAGATGTTTATTGAAAAAATATATAAAATAATTAAGAGCTATAATTTTTCTGTATAAAAGACAATTGGGATTGTGCTGGACTTCCAATATGGCTGCACATTGAACAACAGCTTAATTGTAGCTCTCCCTGTGTAAAAACAGAAACTCAGCAGAGAAGGTCAGTAGACTTGTGTTTATGGGTAAATTTCAGTCACTGGCTAATAACTGTACTGCTTAGATGCCAGGAAAAAAAAGAAATACAGAGGACCAGGAAAATCAGCTACAAAAAGTGAAGAAGAAACACTGATGGGGAAAGTTCTGCATCTGTTCAGCAAAAAGCAATGCAACCACCAGACATGAATTCCAGTAACCTACAGGAAGATATAAGACAACTGCAAACAGACCTGGTTAAAATAAATAAAACACTGATGGAGTATATCAACACAAACAACAAAAGGCTGGAAAAAATGGAATAAGCTTTAAACAAATATTCAGATGACATGATAAAGCTGCAAAAATCAGAGGTCAAAATGAAGAAAAGGCTGACTGAATATGAGACTGCTCAGGAAGAGATAATAGAACTAGAGGACCGAGCACATAGGGAAAACCTGAGATTTTCAGGTACACCAGAAAGAACAGACTGCATTAATTTTATGAAAGCACAAATAAGCAAACTGGACTGGTATTCCACAGCAGGAGCTGTTAGTTGAAAGGACACATTGTGTGCATGCTCCAAACCTGGCTATGAGAAAACAATCCAGACCTTTAATAGTAAAGATGCAATACTACCAGCAGAAGGAGTTGATTTTGACAAGACTGTGGCAGAAGAACAAAGTACTGAAAGTGGGAAACAGCAGAGTGTTTGTGAGAATTATTACTCATTCTACACCAGGCAGAAGAGAAGCAAATTTATTCCACTGTTCAGGGAATGTCAAGACATAGATGTGAGGTTCAAACTGCTGTACCCAGTTGTCTTCAAGGTATTCTTCCCTGGAGGGACAAAATCATTTTTTAATGACGTACATGCTAAGGAGGAAATACAAAAGTTTGTACAACAAAAAGTGAGCTGTAAAACAGAAAGGGATTCTGCTTCTTTTCTTCTCATAATAAAGACCCCAGAGATTGTACCTTTTTCCAGTGTTTCAATGGAAAATGTTGGAGTGAAGAAAGGGAGCATGATAATTGACTAGAACAACTGAACGTACATTGGAAATTAAGCAGATAAAATATGGGAGATGGAGATGAACAGTAATAAAACCAGTAACTTAATGTGGGATTACAATGCAATACCTGTGTGTGTGTGTGTGAAATACGACAGGACAAGAAAATCTGGAAATATTGGACTTTTTCAACATTTTATTTGTTGGACTTGTGGGGACTCTAAATCATGTGCCCTCCTTCATGTTATTAATGTCCAAAAACATGCTTTGGGGAGGGGAAGCGGAGGAAGAAATTCGACTGTAGCTAAAGTTTTTTATTTCTTACTAGCACTATTTTTGTGGTGTATGGATTTCTTTGCATACTCTAAAGTGAAGTTTTCTCAGTTATTTTCTGTATACTGGGGATTGTAAAGAGATGCTCCTGTGTTTTCTTTCTCCCGTATCTCTTCTTCTTCAGTTTTAAAAATGTAGGCAATGCAGTGAAAAAAATGGTTAAAAGAGCATTAGAAAAGAAAGAAATAATGTGCTTTTTCTCATTCTTGCATGGGGAAATGACTGGATTAAGGACCTTAGATTGATTTAGTAACAAGTTTTAAGAATAAGCAAGTAAATGAAAAAGAATATTGAATATTATGAGTTTTTTTCTAGCAAATACATGCATGCTCAGTAGCAATTCTGCAGCTGATGTTCATGTTGCCATGGAAACAATCTGATAAAGTGAAACTGTCTGGTTCCTGTATCTCCATGGAGACAATCCGATAAAGAGAAACTGGCTACACACTGGTGGAGAGTGATTGGCTGAAGGAAAAAAATGAGAAGAGAAATTGGCTAGGACATAATGTTCTCTGAAATCATTCAGGGGTTTTCCCAGCTGGGAGAGCTATAAAGAAAAAGCAAAACTAATTAGCACTTAGTAGAAGCACAGGCTGCACCACCTGTCTTAGCATGGTTAATTATTCTTTTAAATTAACTCAAGTCTGTGTGTGTGGCTGTCAGTTTGGGACTTTTGCTCCTATTAGGAGGATAGAACTTCAGTATTTGAAGATGTATACAGTTTTGTGTGTTGGTGTTAAGTTAATAAGTTTTAGGGGTTATTGGGGTTGTGCTTTTTTTTTTAGGGCTTTCAATAAAACTCAAAGGTTCAAATGGCTATAACAAGAAAAAAAACTGCATAAAAGTTCAACCCATCAAACAGTATATGCATGTAACAGAAAAGCTGGAACTAGACATTTAATAAAACATGTGTTATACATAAAAGGTGGAATAATATTTTTTTAATGCAGTAATCCTTTTTGGAATGTCTTTAAATGTCTACTGTCTCACAGATAAATACAAAAAAGGAAGATTAATGAACTATAAGAGTGCAAATAGTTATGTTACAGGAGACACACACAGAAAGAACTGAATATGTGAATCTGATAAAGGAAGGTTTTCAGGGTGGTTATTCAGCAGAATATCTGGGACAAAGGAAAAGAGGAGTACTTATATTAATTGCAAGAGGAGCTTCAATAGAGATAGGAGAGGACAAACAAGATAATAATGGCAAATTTGTAGTGCTAAGGGGCTACTGACAAGGGAGGAGGATTACACTGGCATGTATTGATATTCCACGCTAAAACTGCTATAATGCAGCTTAAGAAAATTCTGGGAGAAATCAGTTTTCAACAAGGAATATTACTTATAGGTGGGGACTGGAATGTGATTTGCAACAGTGAAGATGTATCTGGGGGGGGCTCAGAAGGGAAAGTATAACAAAGGAGGGTAGATTTTTGAAGAAATGTATTAAAATGTTTAGCATGCAAGATGCAAATTCAGTAACAGGAGTTCGGAGTAGATTTGCATGCTATTTCCCAAGATATAAAAAACTGGGCTAGGCTAGAGAGAATATACATTTCGCAGAACATGAGCATTTAATTGAAGGTCTTGATATGCACCCAATAACTATTCCGAATCATGTGCCAATAATAACTAAAATAAAGACACAGGGAAATGAAATATAAATGAGACACTGGTGCTTTCCCACCTATCTGTTGAAAAGAGAGGAATTTAAGGAATGGGTAATGGAGATTATTCAGGAGCTATTAGAGAGGATAAAAATTTCTTCTGAAAATATAGCTAGGGACTGGGATAAAATTAAAGTAGAGTTTAAAAATAGGGTGGAAATAAAAGAATGGGAGATATGGTTAAGAAGTAACGAGAATTATTTAGAGGGACTGACAGATGTTAAACTATTGCAGAATAGGGGGATCTCATAGAACAAAAAGAGGATCAACTGCAGAATACTAAGCAGAAAATAAGTGATTCCCTCAATAACATGGACAAGTGTAGGAAAGCTCTTAAGCAACTGTTTTTGATAATAACAGTAGAGCACAAACTTTTAGCACAACTACTCAGGCAACAGAACGTAGGAAAACATGTCATCAAGTTCAGGGAGCCTATAACAAGGAAGGTAATGAGATCCTGTAGAGGTATTAGAAATATTTCAGAAATTCTGTGAAAGTCTACACAACGCAGAGAAATGTGGAAATCAAGAAAAGATACAAATGGAAATGTTTATGGAAGAATTAAATATGCCAAGGTTAGAGGTAGGTGAGGCTCAGTTACTAACAGTTAGGTTAGTAGGAGATGAGATAAAAATAGTGATACATAACCAATCTACAGGAAAGTCCCCAGGAATAGATGGCATTCCTGTGGAGGTTTGGAAGTTAGGAGTGAAAAAGCTGATAAAGATCTGGAAGGTTTTGTTTAACAGTATTTTAAGGGGAGGAGAAGTACCACCATCCTGGAAGAAAGCGGTGGTAGGTGTAATACCTAAAGGGGGTAAAGATTAATCTGATCTAGTTTCATACAGCCCATTTCCATACTAAACCATGATTATAAAATGTTCAGGTCTATAATGGCTAAAAGAATGACAAAAGTAATGCCAAAATTAACAGATGTGGAGGTCAGGCAAGCATTTGACAACATTAACAGAACACTCATGATCTAGCGGGAAGCAGAATGTAAGAAAATACCATTGTTGCTGGTGGGTCTTGATGCAGAGAAAGCATTTGACAGAGTAAGCTAGGACTTTACGAGCAGGGCGATGGAAGTATTTGCATTTCCTGAAAAAATTATAAGGTTGATTAGGAGACTATATGAGGGATCTGAGGTGAAAATTAAAGTGGGTGGGGTCCTCTGTTATAAATTCTGCTCGAGAAGAGGAACCAGGCAGGGGGTGTCCTCTTTCCCTTTTGCTATTTGCATTATATTTAGAACCAATGGCAAAGAAAATAAGGGACTCAGAAAGTCAAGGATATAATTTGTATGGTAGTCAAGAAAAGTTGTCTCTACTTGCAGATGACATTATTTTATACCTGACAAAACCAGAAAGAGATATTACAGTGTTGTGGAACATTTTGAGAAAGTTTCACATTCTTTAGGGATGCAAAATTAATGAAGCTAAAACAAAGGCAATAGTGGTAAATTATGTACCCACACACAAATTGGTTCAGCAATATCAATATTTATGAGGTCATGATAAAATGAAATATTTAAGAGTATGGATTAAAATAATTCTGGTGTGGCAGCTAAGGATATGTGGGGAAAAGACAAAAAGGATAATACAAAAAAAACAAAAAACATGGCAGCTTTTTTATATGGATAGCAAGATACAAGCAGTTAAAATGTTTTTAACCCTTTAGTCTTTTACACAGGTCAAGCATATTTTTATCAACCAGAGGAGAAGTTGTGGGTAGTAATTAATAAAGAGCTGAAGGACTTTATCTGGGAGGGGAAGATGACAAGAGTCAAGTGGGATAAGCTGATTCTTTCAATCGAACAAGGCGGATTGAGATTACCCGATTTGAAGGGGTATTTCAAAATTACACAGTTACGGCTCCTATATATAACACAAGCAGAAAACTATAATTCAAAGTGGAAAGAGATGATGTTGAAACAAGGCAGAAACTCAAGAAACAAGGAAAGACTGGAATTTTGGATGCAGATCCTTAAGGAGAATAACAATAATCATACAGAATATTATATCCATAAAGTATCAGAAAATATTCTAAGAACTAAGCCAACATGGGAATACAGAAAGGAGATTCTGCCAATAGGGATGACTACAATTACGGATACAGAAAGTAGGCAAGAAGGGGCTGGAATTCGTTGGAGAAAACTGGCAAAGGAACCAAAGTACTGGGAGCAAATAACTAGAGAGGGAAATATGATAGAATGGGAAGAGGGCAAGAATTTATTTGCACTGCAGGTTAGAGATTGCCTTCCCTATCAAGAATTGATATCAGAGTACAAACAGAAAGAAATAGGGGAGTCATAAATGAAAGACCAGCACTGGTGGAGTTTTTATTAGAATCTAGAACAAAAGCTGCCATTAAAAAGGAATAATTAGTAGAGCATATAAAATACTGCATGATAACTATAAGAATCAATCAGAGGAGGTTAGAAAGGATCGGGAAGAGAAATTTGATAAGCAATTCACAAAGAAACAATGGGAGGATACATGTACATCTCCCAAATATACAACAAAATCTAGAAGATTTAGAATTTTTGCTTGGAAATGTTTACATAGATATTTTTATACTATACCCCATGTAGACTCCAGCAAATTTTTCCTCAGGTAGACAGCAAATGATGGAGGTGTGACAGGAAAGAAAGAGGCACTTTGGAACATATTTTCTAGGAGTGCAGTAAGTTGGCAGACTTTAAGGATTCCCTGTGGGATGCACTGTCAGAGATGCTAGGTAGGCAGATTGGTGTGACGAGGGAGATGATTTCCCTGAGCTATGTTACAGAATCGGAATTGCCTACACATGGTAAGGCCTTGCTGTGTCTAATTATGGTGGCCGCAAAAAAAATTACTAGAAAATGGAAATCAGAATCTAAACGAACTGTATTAGAAGTAGTGAATATAGTAACATAGATAAAACAAATGGAATGGAGATATTTAGAAAAGGGTAGGAACAAACTACATAGGAAAAAATGGGAATTGTGGAAACAATACATACAGGGGAGGAATGAGGTTTAAAAGAAGGCAGGACTTAAATGAGGTATGTAATGTTTCACTGAAAATGATTGGGTAGATTATAAGTGATGTATGTTTGCAACTCGGGATGTGTCAGTATGATTAGTGATGTAAAATATTTGCAACTAGGATTGTGTCAGTGTGGTTTGTTTTCGTTTATATAACCACTTACGACATAAGCAATCATACATTTTTATAATGTATGATTGCTTATGTTGTAAGTGATGGTTTAATAAAGATGCTTCTTGTTTAAAAAAATGTATAATTTATGTAATGTTTAGATTATATGATATAGAGCAATATATGTGAAGTATAATGTTTGTTAATGTGTTAATACAGTCTGATTACTTTTGTATAAATGTAAATTTGTCTATGTCACAAGTGATAATTCAATAAAGGTCTGTTTAAAAAAAAAAAACAATTTGGATTGTGCTCTCCATATGAGTTGCTCAACCTTAACTGCAGCAGATTAAAAATTATTTCAGTATCCTCGAGAATACATAATATTTGCTTTGGAGATTATTCTCCTGGAACAGAATTGAAATTATATCGCAAAAGGAAGATATTGGTTGTTGGAGTGTAAATCCCTAATCAAACAGATTGGCAGCATAGGGTTTATGATCACAACAACTGACAACCTTTTTAGGAAAAATATCAATCTTTCCTGCAAGTACTGTGGTAAAATAAATGCTACTAACTAAACTTTAACTGCTGCTTAATTATTTAGTTCCGGGATGTGTACCCAAGTGTCAGTTCCCATTTCACTGGAACTAAGTATCGCTAGCCAGAGAAATAACTACAAAGAGCTGGAAAAGTGAGATTATACCTTCATTTACAGCATTTATAAATATTGTCACTATTGTGTGGGAAAAAGACATGTCTGCTTTTAAAATGGAAGCAAACAACTTATTCACAGAATAAAATTACTGGATAAAATGTGACCTTATTAACCAAGACACTATGTTCTGTGATCAGTTTATGGCAGTTTTAGTTTTAGAGTGCATCACTACTATCATTAACCCTAGTAGTCTTATGTGACTGATAGTATCTGCTTATAGTTAAACCCCAATAAAAACCTCTGCCAAGTGTCAAACCCAGGCCCCTCTCAACTATAGCACATTGCATAGTGCATTATTCCAGCATGCTACACAGGCTTTTTTTGATGAATTTTAGTAATGTATACTGCAATAACCAATGTAAACATGTGTACATAGTTATTTGTTTTACGGTAATGTGGTTGTTTCTGTATATATATATATATATATATATATATATATATATATATATATATGGGTCTACGTTGCTTTATCGAAAATACAGTTCATTAAACTGTATTTTTGACAACTCACTTCTGCGAAAGTGCATTCTATCGAAAATGCACTTTCGCCGGACAAAAAAATAAAAAGTAAATAAAACAAAAAAAATAACACACTACACAGTGTTATGCAGGGGGACAAGCTTCCCTGCACTCTACATGCAGGGGGCTGCACCCCCCCACACCCCCCTACTTTAATATTCCAACTCTGAGACCGCACTACAGTGGAGTAAAGGGAAATCTCCAGTTTAGTGCTATATACAGAAGCGCCTAACGGGAGATATTCCATACCCTTTCTGTAGTGCCATCACACAGATGGCACATAGACATACACGTTATGCAGGGCACCTCGGTGCCCTGCAAAAACACAAACATTCTCCCACCTACACTTACCTTTTTCTTCCTCTTCAAACCTTCAGCGTTTTCCAACTCAATGTTCTGGTCTCGATATATGTATGTATATATATATATATATATATATATATATATATATATATATATATATATATATATATATATATGACATTTTGCCGAAAATCCTAACATAGGGTCCAAATTGCCAAAAATCCACTTCGCCGAATATAGTACTGACCAGTGTATATGCCCTTTTCCCCAACTGTAGTGTGATCTCGGAGTGAGAATATTAATGTAGAGGGTTGTGGGGGGCACAGGACTCACAATGGGGGTGTGGGATGTGTAGCCCCCCCACCTACTCAGGTTATAAACTACTTGCTTACTCTTTTAATAGGGACTGCACCATATAAAACAATACTAGACAATATTAAACTGTACTGGGTGTGGGGCTACGCTCCCCACACCCCCCCCCACATTAATATTCTCACTCTGAGATCGCACTACAGTTGGGGTAAAGGGCATATACACTGTCAGTAATATTTTTGGCTAAATGGATTTTTGGTGATTTGGACCCTATGTGAGGAGATCTGGCGAAATGGATTTTTGGTGAAATGACACTGATCCCTATACTATATATATATATATATATATATATATATATATATATATCAAACTCCAATAAAAAATATTTAAAAAGTGCATCGTGAGTTATGCAGTTTAATGGATATTTGTAAGCACATATGCCATCTAGTGCTATCTTTTAGCAATGCAAAGAAAATTAGGTAATACATGAATACAATATGCATAATGCCACACCCCCTCTTCTTATGCTAAAAATTTAATGTATAACTCTAATTTAGTTGGGGAAAATACAGATTTTAAAATCAAGCCTTCACAGTCATTTTCAATACTAAAAAGGTCTGAGTAGAATGTCAGGCCTTCAGTGAAGTCAGAACACACATTCCTGTTCTTTCCAGAAAACACTTTCTGGCTAAACTGAAAAAGAAGCAGACAAAATATAAACATTGAAGAGCTCCCACAGAATTAAACTGCTAAGAACTAGTTTAGCTTTAGGGTTTTCATTGATTTTAATACATGAAATTAATTGTGTGTGTGTGTGTGTGTGCGCGTGTGTGCATGTGTGCGTGTGTGTGTGCATATGTGTGTGTGTGCATATGGGTGGCCTAATGGTTAAGGTGTTTGCCTTACAAACACAAGATGCAGGGTTCGAGTCTCACAAGGAATAACTGGCTAGGCTTAAAATGGCTCGCAAGGGCAGTTAGCCTAGTACTAATCTATGAACCTATGAACCTATGTGTGCGTGCGTGCGTGTGTGTGTGTGCGTGTGTGGTATATTGGCTTAGGAGGATTTGTTGAAGGTTTCTGTAATTTCAGACAGATTTGCATGTTAAAATGGTTGGTGATACAGTTGCTAGAATAATATATGTTTCATGAGTATTGAGGTAGACCCCCATATCAGTGGGTGTCAGGGGAAAACCCCATGTAAAAAAAAATTGTTTTGAAATATTTCAGTAACATAAGTACGTCAGTGTTTTAGGGATGTAAAAACATAGATTAATAAATTCATAGGGTGTTACTGGGCTATGTACCACTAGAGCCCTTACAAGCCTAGTATGCACCCCAAACTATTTGGGTCCCAAGTATCATATGGGGGCTGCATGTTAGTAGGCAGGTAGCTAAGGATTTGTAGGGGGGGTGTTAGGATGACATTTTTCTTATTGATGGTCTCTATCCAGAAGGGACATGGGGGCCAGACCTGGGGTAAATTTCCAATTTCCCTTCCAGTTGTCAAGATTTCATTTGAAGAGGTTCATGGATGCACTCTGTTTTACATGGCTAGAGTCACATGTCCGTCTCTCCAGCACATTCTGTTTATGTCACAAGCAAAGTTCAGATCCCTGGATGTAGTGATCCTGGTGATGTTTATTATGCACACGTGCAACAGATGCATTATGTAGGCCAGGCAAATATTAACTGTCAGCAGCCCATGGAAGACTGAATACAGAGACAGAGCCTTTAAGCGATCAGACTAGGACAAGGTATTCATGCCCTGAATTCTCCTGGCGAGGCACCTTTGTGGGCATTTCAACTATTGCAAATGTCTAGTTAGGTACCTGTCAATGGGGGGGCATTGCAGTCAATGATTGGTTTGATAAGGTCCGAGTAGAGTGGTGCTTTAACTTCCTTGGAACTGGATGCTATACCCTTGCATGTAAGTTGAACAACATAGAATGATTTTCTTATTATCTTAGCTATATGTTGGTCAAAGGCCAGATTGCTGTCTAAATGTTACCAGATCCCTTAATACTGGATTTACTCTTAGAGGCATTTTATCAATGAAGTAATTAACTTGGGTTGACCGTTTCCCAAAGGCATTATAATACATTTTTTGGCACTGAGTTGTAGACCATGGCTTTGGCACCGGTCATTTGTCTGTGTTAAACCCACTTGTAAGATGTTTGTGTCTTCGGGGATCTGTAATAGCTCCCAAGTTACAGTCATCTGTGAACTTGGTGAGTTGGAGGCCTTTAACATTAGCCCCATCTTCCGTGAAATAGATGCCAACAGGAAGAGACCCAGCATAGAGCCCTGGGGTACTCCACTGATTACTGGTCTTTTGATGGAGGTGGCCACACTGAGCCTAACTTCTTGGGTCTTATCTGTGAGCCAGCAGGCAATCTAGTGAGTTATGTAAGAGTTTATGCCTACCTCAGAGAATTTGTCAACAATGCATGAGTGGGGTATTGTATCAAATGCCTGAGCCAGGTCATGATATGCAGTATGTACTGTTTGGCCATTGTCCACTGCCTTGGTAACCCTCTCAAAGAAGTCTACCAGGTTAAGTAGGCTTGACCTTCCCTTAACAAAGCCAAATTGAGATGGGTCCAGAGTCTGTATGTTGCCAATATCCTATTTTATCATTTTCATGATAATTCATTCATTTGCATATTAGGCTTGTTAGACTGATGGGTCTATAGTTCTCTGGGGCAGTTGATGGTCCGCCCTTATGGAGGTGAATGACTGTTGTGGTCCTTCATTCACTTGGACATAGCCCGTTTCAAGGCTGTAATTGAAGAGTGCCTCAAGTGGCCCTGAAAGCCATGACTTAGATTGTTCAGGAGGTAACCAGGGATGTTGTTGGGACTCACGGAGACAGCATTCTTGGCTTTAGGGAGTGCTGCCAGCACCTGGTCACTGCTGATAGCTGGGGAAGTATGTTGGAGGGGATTTCACCTGTTGGGCTGGGGCGACTGTGAGTGGTGAAGTGTGAGCTGAATTTATCAGCCTGTACATTTGCTATGTCACCCTGATCAGTGTAGGTGGTACCTTTCACCACCAGTTCAGCACACTGCTGTGTGTTATCTCTAAGGTTTCAGATGTAGCTGTAGAAAGCCTTCTGACTGTCCTTAGCCTGTAAGGCTATTCTGATCTCATTTCTGATCTTATTGGACTTAATTAGACCACTTAGTTTCTAGTTTAGTTGTGTAAGAGAGCACTTGCCTTCAAGGGTGTTGCTTTTTTCTGATTTTGGGCAAGTTTTCTTATTTTATTATATACCCTGTTTAGGTGAGGATTCCATCAGTTGGGTTTGTTTTGGGTTTATTTCTGGTAGGTACGGCAGCCTCTATAGAGCCATTGGCATATTTATATATTGACTCAGTTAATAATTCTGCATAGGTAGCTGTAGTAATGGCTGGTGAGAGCTTTGAATTTTGACAAACTGTCACTTAATATAGTTTGCCTTTGAACAGTTCCTAACAGTTAGTGGTTTAGCTGGATTTTCTGGGGTGATTTTTACTTCAAATGATATGGCTTTGTGATTCAACCTCACTAGTGAGGACATGACACAGGAGATGGGGGTGGAGGTAACACACTCTACCATGTTGGTGGGTACCAGATCCTGCATGTTTTATTCTCTGGTTGGAGCATAAACTGTCTCTTCCAGGGTGTTTGTGTTAATAAAGTCCAGGAAGCATTGTGCCTGTGAGCCTGAGTCAGTGTACATTTCTTAGTCTATAGAAGGTTAGTTAAAGTCACCCATGAATAGGGTGTTTGGTTGGATAGTGAGTGCCTCTAGTAGGTTTAGGTAATAGGCATATGTGGGGACATAGATGGTGACCTGTAGTTAGCCATGATATAGTGAGGGACCTTTTCTATGTTGAATTTCACATGGATGAGCTCCATGGCATCATCCTGTTTTCCAACCTGGAAGTATGTTTGTTGCTAACAGATTGAGACACCTACACCTTTGTCCCCAGTCTATGCTGTTGTTGGTCTAAATGTATGGAAGGCACTATAACCTTGCACTTCTGGAGTACTATCTATGGCCTTAAACCAAGTCACAGTCATGGCACAGATGTCTGTAATCTCCAGAGTGAGGAGAACTTGAAGGGTGTGGACTTTTTGTTTAGGCTTTGAGCATTGAGCAGTAACACCTTAACACCGTAAGGTTGCTTGTAGACGTTTTCACTATGTTGGTAGTTTTGTCTTTTTGGTATTGCCTAAAAAGGCTCAAAGGGGGTAGATAGAGTTTTAGCCAATATCTAAAAAACAAGGGGCGATAGGTGCAACCCATCCTTGGCAAAGCAACATGGGCTTTTGACTATATTCTCCCATGATGACAGATATTGGATCTCCCTGGAGTGACACCAGAAACTAAGCCAATTATTAAATCAATCATTTTATGTTCATACTTTGGTATCATCCTTGGAGAAGGTAGAATGCTGCTCAGTGTAAGGCTGAGACGTACCTGTGACACATATTCCAAGAGATCCACTATTTATCTTTTCATATAGTCTAGTGAGGTATGTCTCACATCATTTAATCCCACACAGACTATGAATAAATCATACTGGTACCTGGGGTAAAGTAACTTGAGTGTGTACATGATATTCTGGCTCCTGGCTCCTGATGGGCGACCGACGATTATATCTTCTTCTTGCCCAACCTGGTGAGTGGGGCATCTGTGTGCTGTACAATGGGGTCTCTAGTGACAACAGTATTAGCTAAAGTATATGATTGCCTTATGGACTTTGCACTTGGGGACCATTAGGTGTATGCTTATGTGAGATGATTGGCGTTGCTTTTGGTGTGTGCTTTAGTGATTGTTCAGGAACAGTGCTGTCATTAGGTGGATTTGGAGGTGTTTTTCACCTCAGCATAAGACAATGTGTGTCTGGTGAATGGTATGTGTGAAAGATTTAATGTGGGTATTCCCGACATTCTTTTTTGTATGTGAAATGTTTGCATCCAAGGAAGTTGTATACTTACATCTCTCATATACTGTGTTATTTTCTTTAAGGATTAACTGGTTGTCTGAGAACATAAGAAAATTGCCACACTGACTTACGTTGCCCGAATCTACCAAGTTGCCCCAGGGACATTTGGAAATGTCATATCCATGTTGTCTAGTCCTGTAATAGGGTGGTTGTTTCGTATTAAAGATAGGGTTTTAACAGGGGTTTCCTAGGCATACCTCTCAACTGTCCAGATTTTTGCCTTATATTTTTGGTCTGTTCCTCATAAAATTTGTGGTTTTCTTGTTTTTTTTTTTGTGGCAAATCAGTGAGGACTGAATCCACTAAATAATGACATAAATTCGAGTTTCAGACTTCATATCCTTCAGAAAATGCACGGTAACACAATACCTCTTATTCTAGCAACTTTACAAGTTTTAAGAGCGATATTTAGCATTTTGTCCCTATTTTGGGGCTTTGAACCCCCATTATTTTTGGCTCTGTCTGGATTGTTTGTGCTAAGAGGTTGCGAGCGAAGCTCCAAGGGTAGTTTCTGGGGCTAAGAACAGGATGTTATATAATGCTAGGATATGGTAGTGCTATTCAATGTACAAGCTAGCTGCTCTAAGCTTTTTTCTGCAGAATGCCACACTGTATAACAGGTTGCAGATCTATTCCCAACTCTATAGGTAAATTTTACTGTATAGACACTTGCTGCTAAACAGGACATTGCTAACTGCTGTTGCCCGATGGGCAGCTCCACTCAAACTTGCCTGATCTATAGCAGAGAAAAAAATCTTGTAAACTGCTTGTATGCCCTGTAGCCAATAAACAACCACACTTTGATCTTTCTCCAGTGGTTCCTATTTCAGAGAGCCCAGGTAAACACCTTCTGTCACCAGATGTCTGACCCTGGAATCTGTTAATATAAAAGCACAGCAAAAGCAGCTCTCAAGTGCAGATCAAACAGCAAACAACTACCAAACGACTAAGTCCCTGGATAATATGCCCTTTTGCAAAGAGATTTGAAGGCACACAGACTAGAAAAGCCAACAAACAAGAGAAATTACGATTTTTGCCACAAAATTAAATCAATACTTTTAAAATGCTCAGAAACAGTAGTGATTACTGTATAAGCAAGTACTAGTGCAATTAATCAAGAAAATGTTCATATCACTCATTTCTTGTCTCTTCCTAGACCTTTCCAAGGCCTTTGATGCAGTCTCCCACCCCCTACTGCTATCTAAACTTGCTAATCTCAACCTATCTTCCACCTCCCTTGCCTGGTTTCCAGTTACCTGTCCAGCGGGCACCAATCTGTTAAATGGCTCTTATCCTTTTCTCCGTTCATTCCTGTCCTGACTGGAGAACCACAAGGTTCCATCTTGGGTTCCCTGCTGTTTAATGTCTTCACCAACGACCTCTATACATCTTGTAAACAGTCCTCCCTCATCCAACACGCTGACGACTCACCTCTCATCTCCATCTCTAACAATATCTCTGAAGTCCATACCCTAACCCAACATGCCTTTGTATCCACTGAACAGTGCTTGTCTGATAACCTGCTTATCCTTAACCCTAAGAAGACCAAACTCTTGCTCTTTCTCCCTCGTTCTCTCACTCACCACAAATCCACCTTTGCCATTATATCCTCCAACAATACAATAATCCAACCCAAAACCCACATGAAACTCCTTGGAGTTATCATTGATGATGAACTCAAATTCAACCAGCACATACTCCAATGTATAAAAAAGACACCAGAAACTAGGTTTACTGTATCGCAACAAAAAATTTCTAACCCCTAATGCCAGACTCTCCCTTGCACAGGCACTCTTCCTCCCCTCCCTTCTATATGCTGCCCCAGTTCTTACCAACATTCAGACCACAACCTTGAACAAACTTCAACAAACTTGCCATAAGATAGCTAGATTTATCACAAACACTCCATACAAGCACATCACTGCCTCGCCCTAAACGTCCTCCAGTGGTTTGAACTCCCCCAACAACTACTGCTATCACAATTTCAAATGTTACACTGCATTATTTATAAACCTTCATCCTGTCCTGCTTTCTCTTCCTTTGTCTCTATCTATACTCAAACTCGGACTCTCCGTACCTCTAATCAGCAACTGCTAGACATCTACTAACCCAAAAAAATACAGCAGGCAAACTTCTATATAAACACTCTGTTGCCTAAGCTTGGAACAAACTTCCCCTTGACATACGTTCCATCACCCACCCTTCATCTACTTAACTCCAAAACTTGCCCTTGTCAAGACCTAATGTAAACTCCCCATACCCCACATACACACCTAAACAATCCCTCCCCTTTCATCTAAGTACTCTATTATATAGATACTTTCTAAACTTAATGAATGTATGGATGTTCAAATTCTTATGTAAATTTGTAATACATCATTTCTCTGTAAAAACATGATGTGTATATTCCTTTGTGCATGCAATTTACTTGTGTCTTTACTATCTGTTTACCATATTTTTTGTAATTCTTTATATTCAAATGTTCTAATTTCTGTAAACTGCTTCAGTGGAGCTTTTCTCCTTGGGTCTCCACTGAAAATGGGCCATAAGCCCAGCTGGAACAACCCGGTTAACAAATGTTAATACATAAATAAAATAAATAAATCCTGGCTTGGATGGCTCTGGATGCAGCTGAAACACTGGAAAAGATTTGTAGAGTTTGCGGAAAGTGAACAAAGATCCTTGCAACTTGCCTGATTTATGGTAGTGAAAAAAAGCTTGTAAAATGACTTCTGTGCCCTCTAGTCAATAAATAACCACACTTTGAGCTTCCTACAATGGTTGCCCACTCAGAGAGACCAATTAAACCCCTTTGTATATCTGTAATAACTGTGGAGCTTTTCTCCCCTGGCTTCCATTGAACATTGGATCAATCCCAGTCAGACTTTCCTGGTAAACAAAGTTAAATAAATAATAAAATAAGTAAAAAGTAACTTGTGCCAGTTTTGCTGGGTGGCTGTATGCCTTTGTTTTATGGAGAATGCGTAGTCAATGGCTTTATTTTAAGGATTAGTTAGGATGTAAGGATAAAACTTTTTTTTATATATTTCTGTAGGCTAGGTGCATGTGCGTGTCATAGTTCTGGTTACTTATGGTTTGATATTTGGGCTGTTTGTTTACATTTTTTGCTGGACTGCAAATGAAAACAGATTGCATACGTTTATAGTCGTGCTTTTTTGATGTCTGTCTTTTTTGATTTTAGTTGTAGATGAAATTAGTCAATGCATTTTTTAATTGCTTGATTTATTGTGTGTCAATTTCATGTATGATTTTTTTTGGAGAGAAGGTTATTAGAGTTAAGCTGCGAATGGATGCATTGTTCCAATATTTTAGACTGAGGGGATAGGAAGGCAACAACTATAGCTGGAAAAATCTGTTGATGTGCCATCTTTGTAGAGAGGTATTATATAGTATTTTTCCATATGGATAGGCATCATCATCATCATCACCAACCACCCTCTTTGTCCCATTTTTCTACATGGAATCGGACTTCATGACAACTGTTGCTACCTCTTTCTATTTAATGCCACTCTCCTGCCTTCTTCGACACTCATGCCTGACTGTTGCAGGTCTTCCCTCACACAATCCAGCCACCTCTTTGCTGGACATCCTCGCTTCCTCTTACCTTCTTCCTGTCTGGCCTAAATTTTATTCATCAGATTGTCTTCTACTTTTCTGCACATGTGCCTGTACCACTGTAATCTGTACTCTTTGACCTTTTCTGCAATTGGAGCTACTTTGGCTTCTTCTCTTATGTCCTTATTTCTGTCTGTCCCACAATGTGCATCCCACCACACTTCTCAGGCACTTCATCTCCGTCACCTCTAGCTTCCTCATCTGCTCTGCCTTTACTGCCCAGGTTTCTGTTCCATACAGTAGTACTGGTCGTACCAATGTTTTGTACACCTTACTTTTCAACTTCTTTGGCATTCTTCTGTCATACACTACACCTGACACTCTGTGCTAGTTGGCTGCAGTCTGCAGTCCCTCAGGTTCTAGCTTTGACCTCCTCATTCAGACTTTCCTTTTCCTGAACCACCCCTCCCAGATACTTGAAGCTGTTAACCTTTTCCATTATTTTTCCTTCTAGCTCACATCTTGGTTTCTTTTGACTTTTCCCCATTTACTGCCATTGCAACTGCCTGATCTGTACTCATTTTCATCCCATGCGCCTTCAGCTTTGCGTTCCATTCCCCTATCCTTTGCTGAAATTGTTGCTCAGAGTCTGCCTGTAATGCCTCATCATCTGCATACAGCAACTTTGTTGATCTGTCCCCTCTGACCTGTTTGCTAATGTAGTCCATCACCATTATGAGCAGGATTGGGCTCGTAGCTGAACCCTGGTGCACACCCACTCCCACTAGGAACCACTCTGCAAGACAGAACACTGTTCGTACTTGAGCCACTGTGTCCTTGTACATAGCCTGCACTAATTCTACCAGTGTTTATGGGACTTTGCACCACTGCAAGACTTCTCAAATCAGCTTTCTTGGGACGTTATCATATGCTTTCTCCAAGTCTAGAAATGCTCAGTTGGACTATTTTCTCATCTCTAGATTCTTCTCAACTATCTGTCTCACTACAAACATCTCATTAGTTATGCTGCATCCTGATCCGAATCTAAACTGTTCACCCCCATCTTACTTTCTACTACTATGTGTATTCATTTATCAGTCACCCTCTCCACAACTTTCATGCAATGTGACAGGAATCTGATACCTCCATACTGCCCACAGTTGTGAATGTCCCCTTTGCTCCTGAACACTGGCACAAGTATGCTTATTCTCTGGTCATCTGAGATGCACCTTTCTCTCCACACTGCTAGGAGTACCTAAGGAGCCTTTTCTCCCCTATCTCCCCCAGCATCTTTATCATATCTGCTGTGACCTCATCTGAGCCTGCTGCTTTATCATATCTGCTGTGACCTCATCTGAGCCTGCTGCTTTATCATATTTGCTGTGACTTCATCTGAGCCTGCTGCTTTATCATATCTGCTGTGACCTCATCTGAGCCTGCTGCTTAATCATCTGCTGTGACCACATCTGAGCCTGCTGCTTTCCCTGACTTCATTTTCCTTAGTGCTGTTCTCACTTCTTCTAGGGTGGGCTCCTCCTCTTCTCACATAGTAGGCTGTGTCTGGGTTGTACAGCTTCTGTGGGGTTCTCTTCATTCATAGGTTGGTTCTAGGCTATCGGCCCTAGGGCCTTTACAAGCCTAGCCATAACAATTCCCTGGCTATTTCTTCCCACAATACTTACTTCCGTGGACCCCTGTCTAGCAGGGATACTGATTTGATCACTGGGGTAAATTTCCTATCTCCCATCCAGTCGTCAAGGTTTCTTTTGAAGAGGGCCAAGGAGGTGCTCTGCTTGACATGTATGGGCAGTCTATTTCGGAGTATGGGGAGTCTTTGGGTCAGGAACTTATCCCGCCAGCATATTTTGTTCATTGTGATGACAGGGTTTAGGTCCCTGGAGTGTGGGGCTCTAATGGATTGGGATTTCTTTAACAGCTCTGGGTTTGACATGGCCTTGTATGTTAAGCAGAGATCGCCTCTGAGTAGACGATATGCAACAGGGTATAGCTGGAGTTTTTTTAGTCGGTCAACATAGGGCATCTACTTTAGGCCTGTGATTCTTCCATCTGCCTTTGATGTCCTGTGAACTGGTGAGCAGTTTGTTGCTGGCATCCCTTATGAAGGGTGTCTGACTATCATCTTTATCTTTCTGTCTTTGTCTTGCAACCTAATATAGTTTATTTGTGCCATCTACTGAGTCACTTTCCAAAAGAGGTAAAGTGCTTGTAATGCCCTGTTCTTTGCTTTTGGCACATCTTTCTTTGGTTCTTTGTTTGCTAATCAGTATTCCTTCCTAGCTTGGTCCGTCTTTTTTATGTCCTACTTTTTCCTGCATGCCTCCTTTCTTTTGATTATTTCCTGGACTTCTGCATTCTACCACCAGCTTTCCTTGTGTACCTTATTTCCGTACCTGGCTTGGCTGTATACCTGTTCTGCAGCCCTCACACATACTGTTTTGAGGTGCTGCCATTCTTCTTCAGCTCCACCTATTTCCTCCTCCTCTTGAGGTGCTAGAGCCCTGAGAATCCATTGAACTGTTGGATTTTCTTTCCAGTCCAATATCAGATCTTCAGCCTGGTCTCTGTTGATCTTAAAGCCTTCTCTGACCACTGCTTGTGTCAACCAGTGGTTTATACTGTGAGACAATATTTTCACTGGGGATGACTTTGCAATCACTGATTCTATCCCACTGCCGTTCCCGTACTAGGAGGAAGTTTACCTGAGTTTTATGTTGTCCACTGTTGTATATGATTTGTCTGTCTTTCTGAGACCATGTGTTAGTTACTATGAAGCCATTTGCCAGACAGAATTCTAGAATGGCTTCTCCTCCTTTATTCCTGTTGCCCCACCCATGCGGACCCAGACAGTACTCATATCCTAGCAACTATTGAATCCACTCACTTGATTTAATTAAAAAATATATATAACTTTTAAGCGCTTTTCATCTGCTTAGTGGCAAACTTCATCAGAAGTTACAACTCCACAAAGGAAGAACATTTAAATAAAAACTTAGACCAAAAAAAACGCAGGACAATTAATCAATTAACAAATACAGCTGAACAAACTTTCAATCAATGTATATATAAACAACCATATTCATAAAAGTTTATACTAAAATAAAGTGTAATGTAAATCTATCAAAGAAATTCATACATTACTCAGCATTCATATGGAATACTAACCCTAAATATTTATTTTATTTATTTATTTTACATTTGTTTACCGGGCTGGTCTGACTGGATATATTTCCATTTTCAGCAGAGACCCGGGGAGAAAAGCTCCACGTAGAGACAAAACACAGTTACGTTATACATAAAAACTCCTCTAGTTTAAAAGTAAAAGGGCCTCCTCTAAAATCATGTTTAACACTGTCAATAGCTAAAAATTTAAAGTAATGGTTCCTATTCGAGTAAACGGAGTTGGAACTTAAGTGGCAAATAAAACTGTATGCATGCAATGTTCCTGGATTAAATGAGGCATGTTCAATAAGTAGTATCCTTAAACTAAGGAGTCTACAAAGGTAATAGCTCAGTTAAGGTTTTATCGGATTATATAAATTTATTTAGGGTTAGTATTCCATATGAATGCTGAGTAATGTATGAATTTCTTTGATAGATTTACATTACACTTTATTTTAGTATAAACTTTTATGAATAAGGTTGTTTATATATACATTGCTTGAAAGTGTTTTCAGCTGTATTTGTTAATTGATTAATTGTCCCGTGATTTTTTGGTCTAAGTTTTTATTTAAATGTTCTTCCTTTGTGGAGTTGTAACTTCTGATGAAGTTTGCCACTAAGCAGACGAAAAGCGCTTAAAAGTTATATTTTTTTTTAATTAAATCAAGTGAGTGGATTCAATAGTTGCTGGGACTTATTTGTTCTTTATTCAGTTTTTGGTGTTTCGTTACTATTTTCTAATCCTCATATCCTGTTTTTCCCATGTGGACCCAGACAATCCTCGTATCCTGTTTTTCCCATGTGGACCCAGACAATCCTCATATCCTGTTTTTCCCATGTGGATCCAGACAATACTCGTATCCTGTTTTTCCCATGTGGACCCAGACAATCCTCATATCCTGTTTTTCCCATGTGGACCCAGACAATCCTCGTATCCTGTTTTTCCCATGTGGGCCCAGACAATCCTCGTATCCTGTTTTTCCCATGTGGACCCAGACAATCCTTATATCCTGTTTTTCTCATGTGGACCCAGACAATCCTCATATCCTGTTTTGTCTGTCTCTGTGCATTCAAGTCACCCATTATCAACACCAGTTCATTTTGCCCTGTTTTATCTAGTAGGTCCTGCAACCGCTCTCTGAATTTTTTTTTAATTAAATCAAGTGAGTGGATTCAATAGTTGCTGGGACTTATGTGTTCTTTATTCAGTTTTTGGTGTTTCGTTACTATTTTCTAATCCTCATATCCTGTTTTTCCCATGTGGACCCAGACAATCCTCGTATCCTGTTTTTCCCATGTGGACCCAGACAATCCTCATATCCTGTTTTTCCCATGTGGACCCAGACAATCCTCGTATCCTGTTTTTCCCATGTGGACCCAGACAATCCTCATATCCTGTTTTTCCCATGTGGACCCAGACAATCCTCGTATCCTGTTTTTCCCATGTGGGCCCAGACAATCCTCATATCCTGTTTTTCTCATGTGGACCCAGACAATCCTCATATCCTGTTTTGTCTGTCTCTGTGCATTCAAGTCACCCATTATCAACACCAGTTCATTTTGCCCTGTTTTATCTAGTAGGTCCTGCAACCGCTCTCTGAATGCAGTCTTTTTTTCACTGTCACAACCCTGCTGTGTGGCGCAGGCTGCGATTATAATTAGTGTCTTATCATTACACTGGAGTCTGATTGGCATGAGTTTGTCACTAATTCTGATGACATCCCTCAATGACTTATAAAGTCTCAGCCTCACCACAATTCCCACAACATCCTGGATCCCAGCCAAAGTGACTTTGCTGCATCTTGTCTCCTGGATACATAGGATGTCCAGTCTCCTCCTTACCATCATGTTATCAGTTTCTAGCATGTGCACTGTTCATGTTTGGCAGGTTGATTGGATTTATGTCCATGTTTCATTTAGCAGAGTTATCCCAGGTAACCCGAACTGGGTAACTGGACTACGGCCACCCAGTAGCTTATTGATACAGAGCTACTGGACTTTATTATGGGCATACACTGGCCAGTAGGGGCTCATATACCCCTCCCACCATTAGCATGAGTCCCTGGCATAGATAGGCTGGTGTAGGTGGAGTCAACAAGACTGAATTACCTAGAGGTCATATTTTACACTGTCAATTAGCTAGCTCTGGCATCGTGTGCAATCTGTGATCCAGGTTCTCCTATCCTGAGGATACTGTGCACCACAGTACATGTCTTATGCAGTTAGTCTGTATAACTCTTCCCCCTATAAGGCACCATTCAGAGTCTGTGCTGATGCCCACAGCTCCATTCTGGTGAGTGTGAACTGGAAACAGTATGTTTAGCATTAGTTAGGGGTCAGGATCAAACGTTATACCTTGTGCATGGGAGGCGAAGACCTTAACCATTATGCCAAATGGTCTACGGTTGGGCATATGTTCTCAGATTTAATCAGTATGGACATGGAAAGCCACATCTACTACTTTTAGGGAATCTGTTGGAAGTTGGTCAATAGGTAATGAGGTTGGGTTAATTTCAGTAGAAGTTTACTTGCAGTAGAAGTGAAGACTGGAAGGCAAGAGAATGAATGTGATTGGTTAGTAGAGGATGAGGGGGAATTGCATTGATATTATTATTAGTAAGAGACAGTACTGTCTGAATGAAAGTAGGCATTGAATTGAGATGGTATTGAGTCAGTGAGTGTTAGAAATATAAGGAGAGGGTATGAGGGTTTCAGCCAGATATATTAGTTTGTTTAATGATGATGAAAAAGGTTTGGGATTTGTTTGGTGATAATATCATAGGTTGGTAAAATAATTTTGTTTATCCATTTTTAATGTGATCCTTAGCAAGATTACTGAGATGGCTAAATGTATTTTATGTTTTGCTTTTATGCCAGTCTTTACAGGCTTTGTCCCTTTAAACCATGATATTTTTAGTTTCTTTAGTTAGCTATGGTGCAGGGTTTGACTTATGTCATTTTATTCGTACAGGGACTAGGCTGCTAAGAATATTTATAAGGGTTTCATTAAAGTGTGAGATGGTTGCATTGTGTGGAGTGGATTTTAAAGTGTTCCAGTCATGCTGGGTCAGAGTATTGATAAAGCGTCTTATTAAATTTTGCTGTATTATGTACTTGATTTTAAATTATGTTTTTGGATTGGGTACTGATTTTCAGATTGCATAGAGGGAAGGTGGTCACTTTTGGTCCATGTTCATATGGTATCTGGTGTCCTTTGTGAAACTTTAGACTGGCATTCTCTTCTCAGTCCTGGTCTTTATACGTTTACTGTTCCCATTCCACTGCAAAGCATTTTGTTTTATGTCTCCTAACAAATATTGCAGTTGCCCAGGGATTAATTTATCCTTTAACAGCTAGAGCATATTCAGTGTCTTAGTAGAATACCAATTCAAGACAATTTTCCATATCTCTTCCATTCCAAACAGTGTTGGTCAACTTGATTTATACACAAAAATCTGCAGTTTAGCATTGTATTTCACTGGTACTTTGATCTTACCTTCAGAGCTACCCTCTCACCACTGAAAATGTTTAATCAAACTTTTAGCTCTTTCAGTGGCATATTTCAAAACATTTTCTTATAATCAGGGACAGAAATAATCAACATTGTTCATGTGTCCAGATCTATTTCTCTGTCTCTTTCTGCCATCTCTGAGACAACCTATTCTATTCTGTGATTGATTCTAGTCATATTATGTGATTCCATATACAGTGTTAACTCTTGTCTAACTTGTAGATCACTTTCCATTTCTTCTGTTTGTATTGCCTGTTTATGCATGTCAAGCACATTCATCAGAAAAGTGCTGGAAGCAGTCCTGAAGTTATGGCTTGCAAGGTCCTGGGAGATGAATGGGCTGCATTCCAGATTCAGTGAGAAGATCCTGCCAGAATTACCTGAGCCAGTTGTATAATTGGGTCACCAGAGGTGAGGACGAAGGCAGCCCTGTAGATATGATCTAATAAGACTGTAGAAAAGCTTTTGACTCAGTCACACACTGCAAGCTACTTAACAAATAAGAGGGGTAGAACTGAGTATTAACTTCTGTGGATGGACAGATGGATGACTGGATGGATAGACATGATAATTGGATAACAGGGACTAGCTGTTAAGAAGGTCACAAGTGGTGCCCCACAGGAGGTGATTCCTAGATCCTGTATAATGTTCTCCAACCTGTCAATGCTTAGAAAACTGGATCATTCATTTTCACAGCACCAACATTAGCGGGATAATATCTGAAG
This sequence comes from Protopterus annectens, assembly GCF_019279795.1. Lineage (NCBI taxonomy): Eukaryota > Metazoa > Chordata > Ceratodontiformes > Protopteridae > Protopterus > Protopterus annectens. The sequence goes on along the minus strand of NC_056750.1, from coordinate 73,199,204 downwards.
GGAATGTATGACACAGAAGAAGAAAGAGTTAAAATTATACAGGCATGGTGTACTAAGTGGAAGCTTCACTTTAATCCTTCCTAGGTCATGGTGCTGCACCTGATGGATGATAACATGGGGGTAGAGTATACATTCAGGGCATCAAATTAAAAACCCAGATCAGGAGAAGGACTGGGGGTTATTATTATGGAAATTATAAGCAATCAGGTGCAGAGAGATATGGAAACAGCAAAAGCAAATTAAATGCTATGGTGTAAAAGCAGATGGGTTGAATCCAGAGTTACAAAGATAATAATACAGCTTTAAAGATGTAGTTTTCTATTGTGCTGTATAGCATGAACCAGTGTTCTGCTTGGCTAGGCTGCTGTGTGCTGCACATAGCTGCTATATTTGAGCTACCAGTTGCCCAGCAGTGGTGCAGTGTGTACTTCTTGGCCATAAGTAGTTTTTAAGCTGATGCAGCTATCCTTGTTTCCTTACCTTTGGACTTATATTGGTTCCCACCTAGTGTTTGCACTTACCGTTGGACTCATCTTGGTTCCCACCTAGTGTTTGCATCACTGAAAAGGACCTTTGTGGAGGCTCTTAATAGAAATCTACCCAAACAGCAGAGACCTCCAAGGCAGAAACCTGTGTTTGTATTTAAAACTAATTATAATTTAAAATTTTTATTGGAACACCCTATCCATTCAAGTGGTCTACCAAGAGGGACTAGGAACTGTGGATCATGTGCCTACTGTCCATACATTTTGGGTGGTGAGTACATAGAAATAGGGTCCCCTAGGAGAAAAGTTACATTGAAAAGGGGCTCTTGTAGATCTAAGGGGTTAGTGTATGTGGCAGTTTGTCAGAACTGTCAACAGTTCTAGGTAGGCAAAACTGAAAGGGCTCTCCATAGAAGGATATATGAACACCTCTACGCTATTAGACGTGAAGATGAGAATAATGCCCTATATAGGCACTTGAAGGAGAACGTATTATGTAAAACTTTTCACTTTGGGATTTTAGAAACTGCAGAAAGTGATTTGAGGGGAGGGAATTGGAAGAACAGACTTGAGAGGGAAGAGTTAATGTGGCAGTTAAGACTAAATTCCACCCCCCCCCCGGTATAAATGAGGCATGTAGTATCATGCCAGTATTGAAGTACAAGGCATTAAAGCTTTAGAAGACATTTTTTCATCAAAAAATATTTTAAACAAGATATTTATATATAAAATGTGAATTATAGTTTTGTAATATTGTATTATTGCACATTTAAACATTTGGAAATGTTCTTATATATTTTTTATGTCATTAATAAGATGGTTCTGAACTTATTTTAAAAAGCATTTTTAACTTTTGCCTTTATAAGGATTTCCTTACATTTTGGCTCTTAATTGACAATCAACTTTAATTGTTCATCAGGGACCATTTAAGAATAGCACTGATGTATTTTAATTTGTTCTGAAGAAGTCTTGGGTTACAAGACAAAAGCGCACTTGACTACTGGTTTGGATTATTGGATTATTGTAATAAATCAACTTTTTATCTACCTTGGAGGTTGCTGGTTCATAGGTATGTACTAGGCTATCTGCCTTAGGGCATTTATAAGCCTAGCCAGAATGTACTGGCTTTCGCCTCCCTTTTAGATTAGATTCCTGATCCTCTGTCCAGCAGGGCCGCAGAAGTGATCCCAGGTGTAAATTTACTATTTCCCATCCACTCATCAAGATTTCTTTTGAAGAGGGTCAGTGAGGAGCTCTGCCTAACATGGATAAGGATTCTATTCCAGAGCGAGGGAAGCCTCTGGGATATGAATCTGTCCCTCCAGCATGTCCTATTTATTGTTGTGCTGAGGTTTAAATCCCTGGAGCGTGTTGCTCTAAGGGATTTGTATTTCTTGAGGTGGAGCATGTCCATTAATTCCGGGTTAGACATGGCCTTGTACATCAGGCAGAGATCGCCTCTGAGTAGGCGGTAAGCAACTGAGTAGAGCTGGAGTTTCTTTAGTCGAGCTGCATAGGGCATCTGTTTGAGGCCTATGATCCTCTTGGTGAGGTATTTTTGGGGTCTCTCTAGCTGTTGCAGGTGTCTGGTAAGTTACATCCCAAATGGGGCATTGTACTCAATTATGGGCCTGATGAGCGATGAGTAGAGGGGCACAATGACCTCTCGATCTAGATGTGAAGCCTTTTGTGATTAGGTGGGCTATATAGAAGGTTTTTCTAACCACTTTGGCAATGTGATTATCAAAGGAGAGGTTACTATCTACTTGGGTCCCCAGATCCCTAATTACATCTTCCATACTTAGTGGATTACCATCTATGTGGTAGTTTGTGGGCACATTGTTTTTACCAAAGGGGATGACTATGCACTTTTTGGCATTTAGCTTGAGGCCATGGTTCTGACACCAGGTATCCGTCTCCGTAAGACCCTTCTGGAGGATGCTTGTGTCAGCTGGAGAGTTGATTATGGCTCCCAGTTTTCAATCATCTGTGAACTTGGCCAGCCGCAGTCCTCCCGTGCTTGCCTGTACCTCAGAGAAGTATATACCGAACAAGAGGGGTCCCAGGACTGAGCCCTGTGGGATGCCACTTGTAACCGGTTTGGAGTCAGACATGGCACCCACAACTCTGACCATGTGGGTTCTATCCCTGAGCCAGTTTGCAACCCATCTCATGACATAGGGGTTGATATTCAAGCTGGTAAGCTTATTTATAATGCCAGAGTGGGGTACTGTGTCAAAGGCCTTTGCGAGGTCTAGATAGGCTGTGTGGACTACCTTTCCCTCATCTATGGCCTTGGTAACGGTTTCAAAGAAGTCATCTAGGTTTAAGAGGCAAGATATGCCTTTAACAAAGCTGAATTGGGTAGGGTCCAGTGTCTGAAGGTTCCCAATTTCTTTGTTTATGAGATCCATGATGATGCGCTCCATTGCTTTGCAGACCAGGCTAGTCAGGCTTATAGGGCGATAGTTCCCGGGATCCATTGTGGTGCCACCTTTGTGGAGCGGGATAACTGTTGCTGTACACCATTCTTTGGGTACATATCCTGTAGAAAGGCTGAGTTTGAACAGTGACTTTATGTGAGGGTTCAGTTCTTTTTGGAGCTCATGCAAGACGCAGCCCGGGACACCATCTGGTCCCATTGATGCTGTGTTTTTTGCTTTGGAGAGGGCTGCTTTCACCTGTGTGATTGCGATGTCTGGGAGACTACATTCTTATGGGATAGATACTGGCCCTTTTGGGGGGGAAGGGGGTAAAGTTTGCACTGAACCTGTCCACCAGGATGTTAGCAATGTCAGTGGGTTCAGTGTATTTTTTGCCATTTTGCACCAGCTCAGAGCAGATCTGAGAGTTGCCACTTAGATACTTGACATAGCTAGCTAAAGAAGGCCTTGTGGTTATCTTTAGAGTCTTTGGCGATTTTTCTTTCGAAGCTGGTCTTTGATGATTTTATGAGGGATCATAGTTTCTTGCTAATACTGATCAGGGATGCCTTCCCTTTTTGGGATTTTCCTCCTTCTGTTGTATAGCTTATTTATGGCCGGGGTCCACCAGACTGGTCTCCTGTTTTTGGAGGAGTGAGTCTTGGTTTTACTTAGGATGGCTCGATCCATGCATTCCTTTAGGTGCCCATAGAATGCATTTGTAAAGGATTCTGCGGTTTGGGCAGCATTTTCCATTAGCCCGGGGGCTTTGAAACTTTCCATCTCGGTCTTGAGAAGTGTGAAGTTTGCTTTTGAGAAATTTTTCACAGTGGTTTCCTTGGCTGGGGGTGGGGTCAGGATGTGGATGTCCAGTGTGATTTGTTTATGGTCTGATCTTACCTCTGGTATGGAACATTTGGCCCCCATGTTGGTGATGACCAGGTCCAATATGTTGTCCCCTCTTGTGGGAGTGGTGACCAGTTGTTCCATGGCATTTAAGTTTATAAACTCCAGGAACCGTTGGGCAAAGGAGTTGGGACTTGAGTAATTTTCCCAGCCAATGTTTGGGTAGTTGAAATCATCCAATATCATGGTGTTTGCTGAGACCTTCATATTCTCCAATGTTGTCAGGAATACTGAGTGGGGGTCCTGAGAAGAGGTGGGTGATCTGTAGCAAGCTACAAACTGAAAAGCAGTTTTTCCCACTGTTAGTTGCACATGGATGGTCTCCGATGCCTCGTGCAGTGACACTAACCTGGAGGTGTGGGTATCCTTGATGAAAATGGATACTCCCCCGCCTTTTGTATTTCGGTCTGAGTTCTGGGGCCAAAAAGCATGGTATGAGTTATATCCTGGTAGTGCTGGGGTGCTCTAAGGAGCCCTGAACCAGGTTTCTGTTACTGCACAGATATCGATTTTCTCCATACTGAAGAGTGCCTCGAGTGCATGCATCTTGAGGTTTAGACTTCTGGCGTTGAGTAGCATTACCCTTAGTTTTTTGCATCTTGTCTTGTCTATGGAGGTGGGTTTGTCTTTTGAGCCTTGCCTAAAAAAGGCACTATGGGGGTGGCAAAAGCCTTAGCCAGTAATCGAAAGCCTAAGGGTGACAGGTGCAAGCCATCCCTAGCAAAGCAACGTGACTTGTCGAGCATGTCATCCGAGGCTGACAGACACTGGATCCCCTTTGAATGACACCAGTAGCTTATCCAATTGTTAAAATTGATCATTTTGTCTTTATACTGTGGCATCATTCTTGGTGAGGGCAAGATGCTACTCAAGGTCAGGGTCATACCGGCCTGGGCTACATAATCAGAGAGCTCCTCTATCTCTCTTTTCATGTAGTCCAGGGAGGTACGTCTCAGGTCATTCACACCAAGTGCTGCGACACCTTTTTCCTACTGTTTCTACAGGAATTACTCTGTTTGTTCATTGGTTGAAGTTTGGTCAAGTTCCTACCTGTTTTTTTTGCAGAAACATACTCGACCACTACAACACAGCATAAATCACAAGACACATAACTCACCCACACAGTGTGCCCCTCAACATAAGCTCCTAAGGCAAAACAGCTTACCCAATACACTAATCATAGGTGATTCGACAGTGAGGCACACTGATGTCCCACTCACTAGGTTGAATAAGGAGAAGGTAACAGTCAGCTGCCTGTTGGGTGCCAAGATCCATCACATAACACATTGACTCAGGTCACTCCAGAACAAATACAAGTATGACTCTGTCATTGTCCATGTAGGTGTGAATGACCTGAGATGTACCTCCCTGGACTACATGAAGAGACACGGAGGAGCTCTTGGAGTATGTAGCCCAGGCAGGTATGATCCTAGCCTTGAGCAGCATTCTGCCATCACCCAGAATGATACCGCAGTACAAACAGAAAATGATTGACTTCAACAATTGGCTAAGTTTCTGATGTCATTCTAAGGGGATCCAGTATCTGTCTGCTTGGGATGACATGACATCGATGCTTTGTCAGAGATGGCCTGCATCTGTCAACCCTGGGTTTCCGGATACTGGCTAAGGCTCTTGCTGCCCCTATAGTGCCTTTTTTAGGTGGTGTTCCAAACACCAAATTACCACTGTAACAGCTATAAATAAATGTAGTCTGAGGGTCATGCTGCTCAATGCTAGAAGTCTAAATCTCAAGATGCACTCGCTCGAAGCCCTCCTTAAAATGGAGAACATTGACATTTGTGCTGTAATGGATACCTGGTTTAAAGCAGCAGAAAACACCCCTGCACTACCAGGTTATAACTCATTTCACACCTTTCAGCCCCAGAACTTGGACTGAAGCTCCAAAGGCGGTGGTGTCTCCATATTCATTAAGGATATGCACACCGCCAGACTAGTAGCACAGCAAAATGCATCGGAGATACTTCAAGTACAACTAACATTGAGCAAGACAGAGATTCAGGCCGTAGCCTGCTGTAGATCCCCAACCATGTCCTAAGACTCTCACTCCACATTCCTAAGTACCATGGAAAATTCTAGGGAGCAACCCAACACCCTTATACTGGGTGACTTTAAATATCCCTCCATTATTCATGCACCAATACACTTGCCCAACATTTCCTGGAATTCATTAATTCCAATGCCCTGGTCCAGCTCATTCTTACCCCCCATTAGAGGGTGCAACATCCTTGACCTGGGTATTACCAACATGGGGGATCATTGCTCTACACCGATAGTCAATTCCTCCCTGGTTAGATTTGACCACAAACTAATCTCACCCACACCCCCTGCAAAAGTAACCAACATGAAAAACTTCTCAAAAGCTAACTTTGCACTCCTAAAAACAGAGGTGGGTAACTTCACGGCACCCATGCAAATGGAGAATAGTTGCATGACTGCCAGATCATACACCAGTGCACTGTATGAACACGTACATAAATGCATGGAACTAGCCATACCCAACAAAATCAAGATGCTCTCCTCAAAAAAAAAGGAAGCCACTCTGGTGGTACTCTGCCATTAACAAACTCTACAACAGAAGGAATAAACTGTTGCAGAAAAAGGTGAAGTCCCAAGACTGGAAAAACTCCATTATTAGCCTCAACAAAAAGTTGAGATCCCTCATCACAACCTCTAAAGCCAGCTATGAAGGCAGAATTACAGCAGATACTAAAGACAAGCACAAGGCCTTCTATAGTATGTCAAGAATCTGCATGGCAATACCCAGATTTGCTCTGAGTTACTGCACAGTGTTTCCTCCTATACCGAGCCAACAGATATTGCCAACATACTCCGACAGATTCAGTGCCAACTTTACCAATCTCTCCCCAAAGGAACAATCACAATACCAGAAGAATGCCAGGCACCCAGGATTACTGCTGCACAGGGTAAAGCTGCATTGTCCAAGGCCAAGAATACAGATTCCATGGGACCCAACAATATCCTTGGCTGTGTTCTGCATGAACTACAAAGTGAACTGGCACCACATCTGTGTGTCCTGTTCAATCACAGCCTCACCTCAGGCTTTGTCCCTTCTGAATGGCTCACTGCTACAGTCATCCTGATGAGTCTGATATGTAAGGCTATGGAGCGCATCATCATGGACCTAATTAATAAGGATATAGGGAATCTCCAAACTCTGGACCCAACGCAGTTTGGTTTTGTGAGGGGCAGATCATGCCTGCTAAACCTGGTGGACTTCTTTGAGTCAGTCACCAGAGCTGTGGATGAGACAAGGTGGTTCATACAGCCTACCTCACTCTGGCCAAGGCCTTTGATACCATTCCCCACTCAGGAATTATAGATAGACTCACCAAACTAGGCATTAACCCCTATATCACTAGATGGGATGCAAATTGGCTCACAGATAGATCCCACAGTGTTTAAGTAGCAGACTCCAAGTCAGACTGCCAACCAGTCACAAGTGGAGTCCCACAAGGATCAATCCTGAGTCCCCTCCTCTTTAGCATCTTGTTCTCAGAAGTCCAGGCCAATGCGGAGTGACTCTGACTGACCAAGTTCGCAGACAATTGCAAGCTGGGAGCCATTATTAACTCCCGAAGTGATGCAGATATTCTTCAGAAAGGCCTCACTGAGACAAACAACTCATGTCAAAGCCATGGCCTTAAGCTCAGTGCCATAAAGTGCATCGTCATCCCCTCTGGGAAAAACTTAGTTCCCACAAATTACCACATCGATGGTAGTCCACTAAACACTGAAGGTGTTATAAGAGATCTGGGAACACAGATTGAGAGTAACCTCTTATTCGACCACCACATTGCTACTGTGGTCAGAAAGTCCTTCTATGTGGCACATCTCATTACCAAGGGTTTTGTATCCATGAAGAAAGAGGTCATCATCTCTCTCTACTCTTCCCTCATTAGACCAATCATTGAGTATAATGCCCCATTTGGCATGTACCTCACTAGACACCTGCAACAGCTGGAAAGGCCACAAAAGTACCTCACGAAGAGGATCCTAGGCCTTAAACATGTCTTACACAGACAGACTCAAAAAACTCCAGCTTTTCTCTGTCTCGTATCGCCTACTAAGAGGTGAACTCTGCTTGACTTACAAAGCCATGTCTGACACAGCTCTGTTAGAAATGCTACATCTAAAGAAATCCCAATCCCTCCACACCACATGCTCCAGAGACCTCAGCCTCATTACCACAATCAACAGAACATGCTGGAGGGACAGGTTCATAACCTAGAGACTGCCCATGCTATGGAATACACTTCCCATACATGTCAAGCACAGCACCTCACTGGCCCTCTTCAAGAGAAATCTAGATGAGTGGATAGGAAATAGAAATTTCACCCCGGGGAATCACTCCAGTGGCTCTACTTGATAGAGGCACTGAAAACTAATGTTGGGTGGCACGATGCCAAGGCACTTCTATGGGCTAGGCTTGTAAAGGCTCCAGGGCCATTGGCCTAGTACACACCTATGAACCTATATTACTGCTAGTAATGTACAACCCGTGGACTTACTGGTCCATACCGCTGCTAGTATTTATTCATCTTATCTGTTTTTTTTCTCATTTCCTCTCTTCACTTGATAAGGATCTTACAGAATACAAAAATGTTACATCTCAGTCCAACTTTAATACCATCACTTCTTACTTCACACTGCACACATAACATAACATCACATATCTAAGGGAGTAACAAGGCTGCAGACAGTAGACCATCCAGTTCTATTAAGTCTGCATGCATGAATGAATGATAATGTCCTAGCCAATGGTGAATTGGTGACTCCATTGCTGGGCATGCAGATTCCATACTTGGCAGGCTGGATAATAACACAGTGATAATTCTATGTTTTTTCTGGGAAAAAGATCCATGATATTACGAGGGCTCTTGAGACCCTTGCAACAGGCAAGTAATACAATAACCCTGTTTTCACCCATGTGGGAGTGCATGACTTGGTGCACTACAACCCAGAGGGACTTGAGAACAGACATGTTGGATCTCACCATGCATATGAGTAATGCATGTAAGACTCTGGTCCTGAGTAGAATCCTTTACCTCAGAATGATGCCTAGATTCAAGTTAATGATAATTGTTTTTAACAACTATTAAAGTAGCTAGTATCACTGAAAGGGGGTGGTAGTATATCTCCACCTGGGGTGAGATAACTGACATACTTACTTCACAAGAGATAGTATGCACCCTTTATGATATGACTTCTGTATACTTGCCAAAATATATAGTGCCCCATAGTACCTTTTTTGGTAAAATCTGTTTACTGGACATCCCAACATAGCTAAAAAGATTGCAGAAATTCCATCTCCTGACCATGTTAAGATTGAGCTACTCAATTCCAAAAGTTTTAATAATAACTTACTGGATTTTGAGGTGCGCCTGCAACTTGAACACATCCATATCTGTGTGATAATCAAGACCTGGATTCAATTCAAAGCTGGCCCAGCCTCAGACCCTGATAATTGTAAGCCTATTAGCCTATCAGGCTATGTAAGGCCACAGAATGTATCAAATCAGACTTCTTAAATACCAGCAGTAAAGACCTTATTGCTCTGGGCCTGTACCAATTTGGTTTTGTTAAGGTTAGGTCAGGCCACATAAAGTTGTGGTTTTAAGCTATGCAGTCCATACAGCATACACACATCTGGCCAAAGCCGTACAGGTACTGTAAATAAACTTAAAGACCAAAACCTTGACCATTATTGTTTTAAGTTGGATAGTTTATGACTGCGCTGGGATTGTCTTCTGTTTAATGTCTATTTCTCTAATTCTCAAACTGTAAATCTTGACCTTTGGCTAATTAAATCTGCTAAGGACTGTAAATTTGATGTTGTCGTATGACTGTAAGTGTGATGGTGTACTGGTGTTGTAGTCTGGCTGTATGTTTGGTGTTGTATTGGTGTAGTATGGCTGTATGGTCTTGTATTGGTGTAGTATGACTGTACATTCGGTGTGTAGTATGACTTAAGTTTGGTGTATCGGAGTTGTAGTATGACTGTAAGTTTAGTGTTCTATTGGTGTTGTACTATGACTTAAGTTTGGTGTATTGGTGTAGTATGACTGTAAGTTTGGTGTGTACTGTAACTGCAAGTTTGGTCTATTGACGTAGTATGGCTGTAAGTTTGGTGTTGTAGTATGACTTACGTTTGGTGTATTGGTGTAGCATGACTAAGTTTGGTGTTGTGGTATAGCTGTAAGTTTGGTGTTGTACTGGTGTTGTAGTATGACTGTAAGTGTGGGGCCGTATTGGTGTTGTAGTATGACTAAGTGTGGTGTTGTATTGGTGTAGTATGACTGTACGTTTGGTGTATTGGTGTAGTATGACAGTAAGTTTGGTGTTGTATTGGTGCTGTAGTATGACTGCAATATTGGTGTTGTAGTAGGACTGAGTGTGGTGTTGTACTGGGGTTGTAGCACGGCTATAAGTTTGGTGTTGTATTGGTGTTGCAATATAGGTATAGTATGACTTAAGTTTGGTGTATTGGTGTAGTATGACTGTAAGTTTGGTGTTGTAGTATGAGTGTAAGTGTGGTGATGTATTTGTGTTTTAGTATGACTGTAAGTGTGGTGTACTGATGTTGTAGTATGGCTCTAAGTTTGGTGTTGTATTAGTGTTGTATGACTGTAAGTTTGGTGTATTGGTGTAGTATGACTGTAAGTTTAGTGTTGTATTGGTGTAGTATGACTGTAAATATGGTGTTGTATTGATGTAGTATGACTGAGAGTGTGGTGTACAGGTGTTGTAGTGTGGCTGTAAGTTTGGTGTTGTATTGGTGTTGTATCACTGTAAGTTTGGTGCATTGGTGTAGTATAACTGTAAGTATAGTTTTGTATTGGTGTAGTATGAAGTTTGGTGTTGGTGTTGTAGTATGGCTGTAAGTTTGGCATTGTAGTTCACTCAACGTCTGACATGGTGATGTTTTGGAAAGGACTACACCATGCAAATCACTGGTATATTAATAATAGCCTCAAATTAAAAAAAATAGAGTGCAGAATTGTCACCTTTGACCAATATAACTTTTCTGGTACCTACAGTATAGATGGCATCCCTCTGTATTCATCATAGATCTTGGTACTTTCATAGACATCTCCATATCCTTTCACAGACATCTCCATATCCTTTCACAGACATCTCCATATCCTTTCACATACATCTCAATATCCTTTCACAGACATCTCCATATCCTTTCACAGACATCTCCATATCCTTTCACAGACATCTCCATATCATTTCACAGACATCTCCATATCCTTTCACAGACATCTCCATATCCTTTCACAGACATCTCCATATCCTTTCACAGACATCTCCATATCCTTTCATAGACATCTCCATATCCTTTCATAGACATCTCCATATCCTTTCATAGACATCTCCATATCCTTTCACAGACATCTCCATATCCTTTCACAGACATCTCCATATCCTTTCACAGACATCTCCATATCCTTTCATAGACATCTCCATATCCTTTCACAGACATCTCCATATCCTTTCACAGACATCACCACATCCTTTCACAGACATCTCCATATCCTTTCACAGACATCTCCATATCCTTTCATAGACATCTCCACAGACATCACCATATCCTTTCACAGACATCTCCATATCCTTTCACAGACATCTCCATATCCTTTCATAGACATCTCCATATCCTTTCACAGACATCTCCATATCCTTTCATAGACATCTCCATATCCTTTCACAGACATCTCCATATCCTTTCATAGACATATCCATATCCTTTCATAAACATCTCCATATCCGTTCATTACCTTGTTGCAACAAGGATGACAAAATCCTTCTATCTGACTCAGCTGATATTAAAGGGGATCTCATATAGGGCTAATGAAGTTATCAGCCCTCATTAGACCAATTACAGAATACAGCATTCATTTTGGCAAGTATCTATCTAGACATATCAAACAGTTAAAAAGACCCCAGCGGTTCCTGGTGAAGAAAAAATCACTACTATAATGATGGTAGGATACCAAGATAGACAGGAAACGCTATCCGTGTACTTGTATGTAGTAACCTATATCTGGCTTTTCGTGCCACAAATGCCCTTACCCTACTTAGCCTCCTGTACCACCACAAAATGAACAGCTCCACAAACAGCCATATAAAGGATCTATGTCTCCATCAACAAATAAATAGAACCCACTGACAGGATAGATTCATCTTGCAAGGCCTACCTCATCTCTGGAATAAATTACCTGTACCTATTAAACAGGGATACCCTATCTACTTTTACGAGGAATATTGACACTTGGCTTGGTATCAATAAATTCTCCCTTGGTCAAAACTGTTTTGCCCTCCTGGAGGCAGGTGGTTCCCCCGTTGAGGTCACTGCTGGCTAGGCACAAATGTCCATAGACTGATTATACCTTGTACTCTCTGTCAAGTACTGGTAAGGCTGTATCTGTACTTTTTCAAGAATTTCTAAAGGGCTTATGAGGAAGGAGCAGTTCTAATGCACAAACATGTACAGTGAAAGGTAAAATGAGTGATAAGGGAATCAGAAGGCATGACATACGGAGAATGAGTAAAGCAGATAGACCTGTTTTCACTGACAATGAGAAAGAAAGATGGGGGTATGATATGGGTAGAAAAACTGTGAATATGATAAGTAGATCAAATGGACATAGTTTAATATAGATATGATAAAAAATGTATTTACAAAGAGAGTGATGCATAGGATGAATTTATTGTGGAAAAAGTGGTGGTGGCCAAAACAGTCAAAGCCATAAAAAGAGAGAGGAATCCCTAGATGGACAGAATGGCAGAGGGAAGGGTAATTGCCTTGAGCTAGTTGCTACAGTAGAACAGTTATGTCATGTTATGTTACATTATGTTACATTGCATTTTATTATGTTACATTCATTACTTTACGTTATATTGTGTTACATTACTTTACATTATGTTATGCTATGTTTTGTTACATTATGTTACATTGCATTTTATTATGTTACATTCATTACTTTACGTTATATTGTGTTACATTACTTTACATTATGTTATGCTATGTTTTGTTACATTATGTTACATTGCATTTTATTATGTTACATTCATTACTTTACGTTATATTGTGTTACATTACTTTACATTATGTTATGCTATGTTTTGTTACATTATGTTACATTGCATTTTATTATGTTACATTCATTACTTTACGTTATATTGTGTTACATTACTTTACATTATGTTATGCTATGTTTTGTTACATTATGTTACATTGCATTTTATTATGTTACATTCATTACTTTACGTTATATTGTGTTACATTACTTTACATTATGTTATGCTATGTTTTGTTACATTATGTTACATTGCATTTTATTATGTTACATTCATTACTTTACGTTATATTGTGTTACATTACTTTACATTATGTTATGCTATGTTTTGTTACATTATGTTATGTAAATAATGTCATGTTGTGTCATCTTGGGACTGTAGGCCCTAGAGCAAATACAAGAAACAGGACACATGACCATGGTGTATAAGGTGTTAAAAATGTGGATGGGATGGAATTAAAGGGGAAGGACAAGGGACAGGATGGAACTAAAGGGGAAGGACAAGGGATGGGATGGAACGAAAGGGGAAGGACAAGGGATGGGATGGAACTAAAGGGGAAGGACAAGGGATGGGATGGAACTAAACATGAAGGACAAGGGATGGGATGGAACTAAACATGAAGGACAAGGGATGGGATGGAACTAAACATGAAGGACAAGGGACAGGATGGAACTAAACATGAAGGACAAGGGATGGGATGGAACTAAAGGGGAAGGACAAGGGACAGGATGGAACTAAACATGAAGGACAAGGGATGGGATGGAACTAAAGGGGAAGGACATGGAAGGAGAAGGGCACAGCTGTTAAATAATATAGAAGGGTCCAGTTTAAGTATGGGAAAGTGTTACTTCATAGTGAGGGTGGTGTATTGCTGTAAAAGTATACTTAATATAGCTGTGTAACTAAACACTACAGAAGGGGTTTATGGTAGCCTTGGATAAATGGGAGTGGGAGAAGGAAGCTGTTGAAGGGTGCTAGTTGTGAACATCAGAAAAGCTCAACAGACTGTGGTCACTTTAGTTGGCAATTTTAGTAAGTTTGGAAGGTAAACTGCTACTTTCATTCTAAGTCCTTATTGTGCTTATGTCTCTGAATATTAATTCATTCATTCATCCATTCATTCCTTCATTCCGCCACTCTCTGATTAACCAGCTTAATCCTTTTCAGGGTCATTGGAAAGCAGAAAAACTCTGTATGCACAAGGCAGGCAAAGTAATCTTGGATAGGAACCATTGACGGTAACAATAACACTAAGTAGGTATAACAATATTCTTAAGCTATTTGTGAAGGGAATGCATTGTCAGGAGGTTACTTTATCTGCTAGAAATGAGTTACAGAACACAGTAAATGAGTCAGTACATAAAAAGGTGCAATTAGCCCTCCTGGCAACAAGCTAGTGAGGTGTGTGCTCATCTGTTGCTATGTAATCAGTTAAGCATAATTGTTGTCACTGGGACTTGGTCACCTCAGTGATAGTGGTCACTTATTCTTCTCATACTGCTGAGTGACAGTGGAGTTAAACGTGCTGTTGAACAGTGTATTGTCAGATATGGAATGGCAGCAGTGGGATTCAAACTGTAGTCCTACTAAATTATGCCACATTTGGAAGTGCACTAGTGTTGTATTACTGACTACAGCCATGAAATGAAGACAATTGTCATTAAAGAAGAAACCTGCCTATTATACAGGTACTGCCACACCAAAACTTGCTTATTTTAGTCCCTCTTCCTTCAGGTGTTTTCAAGAACTGTTGTCATGACAAAGTATACCTGGCACCCTCCACAGTGCCATCCTCGACTGTGACCTGCTGATTGTTCAGTAAGACACTTGCTAGGATGGTTCATTTCCTTCTATGGGACGAGACAATATACATTTGTGGTCACAACTGTTTACATTTCATTTACAGCCTTCCTACTATTTGGATTCTTAGTGAAAGGACATCAAAAGACATGTCTCAAGCTAATTAGGGTTACTTCTATGCATACCTCTAAACAGCCCCCGATTTCATAGGCATTCTCTGTTTTTACCTCATATTTTTAATCTGTGCTTTTCAAATACATTACTGAGGATTGTGGCCACTAAGTAATGATAGACCTTTAAGTTTCAGACTCCATATCCTTCAGAAAAATGCATGCTAATGCAAAACCTGTTATTCTAGCAACATTCTACATGTATAAGAGAAATATTTAAAATGTTCTTTCACTGATTTTGGGTCTTTCTCCTTGATTCTTATGCTAAGGAGATGAGAGATATGTTTGCATGTTTATCTTATTTAGTTTTATTTGTCCTAGCTTTGTTTTCCTCATATATCATTTAATAAGGATGACACACCTTTTGGTAATACCAGAGAATATAATGATGACCTCACAAATACATCAATATCTGACTCCATCTTTGCATGCCAAGGCTTCACCTATAACAGCATTTCACTAGTCTCGTAGATGTCAAGAACATATCTTCAACAGTATTTCACTTGTTTAGGTATCTCGGACACACCTACAACAACATTCTACTCCTCCTTTAGGTATTAAAGACACACCTACAACAACATTCTACTCCTCCTTTAGGTATTAAAGACACACCTACAACAACATTCTACTCCTCCTTTAGGTATTAAAGACACACCTACAACAACATTCTACTTCTCCTTTAGGTATTAAAGACACACCTACAACAACATTCTACTCCTCCTTTAGGTATTAAAGACACACCTACAACAACATTCTACTCCTCCTTTAGGTATTAAAGACACACCTACAACATTTCACTCTTCCTTTGAGTTTCATGGAAGCATCCCACTTTGATTAAATCTTAATGATGCTCTAAACCACACCCTGTACTAACCCATGCAGTCTATAAAGTACTGAAAGAACCTTGTCACCAGTATACATAGGTATCATCTTTTCTACATTCCTTGTTGGGATTGCACTCCATTTCCACACCACTTTTCCTAAACTTCAAAACATGACCAACATAAGATAGTCACTCAGTCTACTGTAGGCTTGAAGTATGTTGTTGCATTCCATTCCATTTTGTGTGTGTGGTTGCATTATGTGTGATTGTACAGCCTTGAGGGTGTTTCTAGTATACAAGAAGGTAGCAGTCAGAGTACATCAAAAAACGAACAGTCTGTTTTGTTTTAGATAATCAGAATATGTGCATGTGTGGTGTCTGAAAAAAGAGCAATGTAACCCCATCATAGTATACTCACCAAGTCTCAAGCTCACCATCCACCCCCATCCCAAGCTTTCTTTTCCTTTAACAGACTGAATTATCCATCTTACACAAAAGTCATTGTGACCCATCCCATTATTTTTGAAATTTTAATGACTGCAGTGGTGGTGCTGCGGTAGCGTTGTTGCCTCACAGCAAGACGTTGTCCTGTTCGATTCTCAGCTAAAGCGTTTTCTGTGTGGAGACATG